>NW_024412411.1:13607314-13738617 GCF_014898765.1 Herpailurus yagouaroundi | reverse complement strand
CCCCTCAAAGCAAGGAATCATCTGGTAAAAAGCAACTTCCATCTTGTCTACATGGTGCTTCTCCCAGAGAAAGAAGAATGTGAATAAAAAAGAGTTTAAAATGGAAGGAAATAGAAAAGAAGAGGATGGAATTAAAATTAGGAAGGGATTCTTACTAAAAATGTAAAGGGAAAGAAAAAACAGCTTGATTAAGTACCCAGAAAGGCTAGACACTATCCTAGGTGCTTTACAAGTGTTATTTCTTCTAATCTCCATAGTTACCAGGTAATCAGAGAAAGGATGGAAGGAAAGAAAGTGAACTACAACAGGATGATGGGAAAGGAGATAAGAGACATTAGGAAAGAGGAGAAAAAGGAAAAAGAAATGCCTTGTGGACTTCCATCCTCCAGAGGGTGCTTACACAATCACCCGAGATCTAAGTGTCTATCAGCACCTTTCTGGTGGACAGTTCCCTGGCACACTGGCATTCAAAACTCTTGCAAGCTTCCTTTTCCTGCCTAGAAAGTCTCTTTCAAGGAGAAGTGGGTTTGTTTGTTCATATGTGTATTTAAACATGGCCAAATTTTTTACAGAAGAGTGGCGAATATATCTATCATTATATTCATTAATAGATACATCACTAAGTCTATATATTTTGAATATTGCCAATGCCTATTTTGGTATGTTCTTTATTTTTATTTTAAAGTAATATATGTTCACTAAATTAAATTTTAAAAAACATAAAATCAAAAATAAAACAAATTTCAGAAAATACTCTTGTCCCAAAGGACTGGAGATTAAAACTATTAATATTTTACTTTATATTTTTCTAGTTTTCTGGTACTGTTTTCTGTTGGTCTACATATAGCTTATTATTGAAAATGCAGTTAGAATCATCGAGTTTCTTTTTAATGCTTTAAATTCATATTAGGATTTGAATATTCATTTTAATAGCTATATAACAGATAACTATCTTTATCTTTGGATATTTAGGCTTTTGCCCACATTTTCTATTAAAAATAAAAGGCATATCTTGGTAAATAATTCTTTTTTTTTCATTCAGAATGACTCCCTTTGGGTAGGCTAGAATAAGTAGAATTACAAAGACATATTTTAAATATTTTAAAACTCTTGATGATGGGCTATTGCATTTATTTTAACGATAGCTGTATAAATTTGTACTGCCACAAGTTACTTTATATGTAATAACATTCTCTATGTTTAAATAGTTTTTTTCTATTTTATGGACTTATAAATAAGAGGTAATTAGTTTATTCTCCTGCGAATAAGGTTAAAACTCTCTGAGTTTATAGGAGTCCCACGACTATATTGGTGTGTCCCGTTTAAAAATACCTAATATGCAAAAAGTCCATATGTTCAAAATGGGTACATCAAGGTAACAGCTATTTATATTGTCAAGACATTAGTCTCTGTCCCACAACATACATACTAACCTGCTACCATGTGCCAAATACATCTTCTGTATGTTTTATAAATGTCAACTCACTTAATTCTCACAATAGTCTTTAGAGATGGGTATGATAGATACATACATGTTAGAAATGGGGAAATGGAGGCATACAGACTTCAAGTAACCTGCATAAAGTCACATAGCTTTTAAGTAGCAGAGCCAAAATGTGAGCTCAAAGAGTTTATGTCTAGAGTCTACAACACATTTGTAGAATTAACTGTAGGTTTTCTTTAATGTAGCAACTTCATATAAGTGCCTTTAAGTTGGGAGTCAATTTGCAAAAATATAATTTATATATACTTTTCTTGGCATAAATTTGAATGTAAGTCACACCTGTCAGAAGACTCAGCCTCCTTTTAAAGTATTTATTTATTTATGTATTTATTTATTTGAGAGGAGTTTGAGCTAATATACCATTTCCTATAGTATTCACGTTCTCATTTCCCACATAAGGTTACTAAGCCGTATAGATAGGATGTAACTTTCTCAAGATCACACAGCAAGTCACAGAGCTGGAGCTAGAACCAGGTCTCCTAATTTGTAGCTAGCTCAGTGTTCTTTTTCTATGCCATGATCTCTATGCACTGGAAGTTCTGAGAATCAAGGTGAGAGAAGATAAAATGACAAGTTTTAACTATAAAAAGCAGGAAAAATAACACCTTGCTTACAGGACTTTTGTCAGAATTAAGTGATATATCACATATGAAAACATTTAACACAATGCCTGGAATGTGGTAAGTATTCGATACATATTTTTGTATTCTATTTTATTAAGGCCACTTTGCCAACTGGTAAAAAAAATGGAGGTTGTTGGTCGTCAACTGAAAAGCGTTTTTCAGTCAAATACATTGAAATTCATCTGTTTGTAAATGGGGTGTACTTTAACACATTATTAAAGCGTTTTAATATCACAAAAGGCAGAATCTAAAAGTTTACATAATTCACACCAAAAAAATATCCTAGATTAAATCTGACCCAGAAAGAGAAAATGAAAAATGAGCTAATGAGTGAAGCAGGTGCTGAACATCCCAAAGAAGCAGGTTGCATAGGCCTTGTGTCCCATTTGAGAAAGAATACTTGCTAGTTCAAGGTCCTTTTCAAAATTTTTTTTCTTTTAATAGTGGAAATTGGGGGAGGGGCTACATATCACAAGATAAGGAAGGTTAAATATTATGCAGTCACTAAAATATGTTCACAAAAAGGAATGTTGAATCATAGAATTTAGGATCTTGAAAAACCTGAGACATACTTTTATTATCAAGCCTTTTACTTTGTAATCACTTATGGATATCCCAGGGAAGTTTCAAAGTTGCTATGGTAAAATCATCTCCAGTCCCTTCTAAGTTAAATTACTTCAGGATTCCTGAGATACCCAATGGTCAATGCTGAATCTTTGTAATACTCATTTGTAAATTGTATTTACTTGTTCTATTTGCCCATCTAAACTGTGACCTGCTTAGGGACAAGGTCCATATCATATTCATTTATTATAGTACCTAAGAGATCCAGGAAATGTTTCACGAAAGATAGTCAATAAATATTTGTTGAGTGAATGAATGAATTATATAGGTGCTTGTAAATGTTTACTGAATGAGTGAAAAGAAGTGTGTCTTTTGTTGTAGTTCATTTGTTATTTTCCTTGGCAGTTTGCCTCTGAAAACCTTTTGTGCTATTAAACTTCATAGACCTTACGTTACCCTGAAGCATAGACTAGGCATTGCTCAATGTGCTACCCTGGTGTAATGGTTAATTTTACGTGTGAACTTTATTGGGCCAAGGGGTGCCCAGGAATTTGGCAAAATGTTATTTTGGGTGTGTGTGTGAGGGTTTTTCTGGATGAGATTAACATTTGAATCATTAGACTGAGTGAACCAGATTGCTCTCCTCAAAGTGGGTGAGCCTCATCCAGTAAGTTGAAGACCTGGATGGAACAAAAAGGCTGAGTAAGACGTAACTCCTTCTGCCTCACTACCTTGACCTGGGATCAGTCTTTGTTGTCTTTGGTGTTGAAGTGAAACATGAACTCTGTTTGGGTCTCAGGCCCACTTGGACTTCAGATTAGAACTTAAACCATCAGTTACCGTGATTCTCAGGCCTTCAAACTGAGACTGAAATTACATGTCAGCTCTCCTGAGTCTTGACCTTGCCAGTTGCAGATTTTGGGACTTCCCAGCTCCATAATTGTGTGAGCCATTTCCATATAATAAATCTCTGTTTCTCACTCTGTAAAATTCTGACTGAGAGAAATTCTGATGAGGGTCAGATCCCTGGACATGTCATCGCTAGTAAGTCATTCTGGTTTAGTAAGTTACAGATGAGCTAATAGATTATAAGTATAATTGAATCCCCATGCCATGGGGATTTTAGTGCAGTTAAACTTGTTTTCTCAGAAGGTCCTGGATTTTTTTTCATTATAAGTCACAGATTATACCTTCACGGGGCACCTGGGTGGCTCAGTTGGTTAAGCATCCGACTGAGGCTCAGGTCATGGTCTCAAAATTCGTGGTTTGAGCCCCGCGTCAGGCTCTGTGCTGACAGCTCAGAGCCTGAAGCCTGCTTCGGATTCTTTGTCTCCCTCTGTATAACCCTCCCCCACTCAGTCTCTGTCTCACTCTCTCAAAAATAAATAAACATTAAATTTTTTTTATAAATCACAGATTATGCCTTCAGATATAATACAGTAGAAATCATTCAACACTACTTTAGTGAATTTTGCATCTATTTTTACATATATAGATGTTCTTATCAGCCTATGACCACAGTACATTGCAGTTATTAAATGTCCAATAATGTTTCTTATGAAAATTTAGATGATCAGATCAAAGGGAATAAGACCACTGTCCTAAATTATGGCTTCTGGAAACCTTATAAATAACATAGTATATTTCTAACATCATATTGTGTGTGTGCAACTGAAATCAAGTGAGAGATCCACAGAATAGTTAATTTTCTTTCTTTTTGTAGTATAGTTAAAACATAATGCAAAAGAGTGCACATTTTAAAACTGGTCTCATACTTCAATAGGTTGGGAAGCCCTGCTATAGATAATAAGACAAAAGGATCAATGATTGCTTTAAATATAGTTAGAGAAGGCTTTTTAGAGGTCACTGAAATTAATCTGGGTTTTTCAAGGCATTGGACTAGGTCAGAAAGAAAAAAAAGAGTTTGATTTTGGACTCAAGTCTGCTGATATCTATGATCAATACTTCTTTGCTAGTGTTAAAAGAACATGATAACAGAAACTAGTGGTATGATATTGAAGGTGTATCTTCTCTTTGGACAGAAGAAGAAAAAGAAAGAATGAAGGACAGGCAGATAGAGTGTTAGGTTATACCCAACCAACCATCTGAATGAAGCAGAGAGATACCTTGGGTAAGGCTTAAGCTTGAGTGTGTTCTTGGACAGGTAAACATAGGAGGAAGCAAGTTCTGAAGGTAAAGGTTGGTATTAAAAGGTGTGGTATGGCTCCTGGGTGGCTCAGTCGGTTGAGCATCCGACTTCGGCTCAGGTCATGATCTCGCAGTCTGTGGGTTCGAGCCCCGCGTTGGGCTCTGTGCTGACAGCTCAGAGCCTGGAGCTTGCTTTGGATTCTGTGTCTCCCTCTCTTTCGGCCCCTCCCCTACTCATGCTCTGTCTCTCTCTCTGTCAAAAATAAACATTAAAAAAAAAATTAAAAGTTTCTTTGGGGCGCCTGGGTGGCTCCGTCGGTTAAGCGTCCGACTTCGGCTTAAGTCATGATCTCGCGGTCTGTGATTTCAAGCCCCGCATCAGGCTCTGTGCTGACTGTTCAGAGCCTGGAGCCTGTTTCAGATTCTGTGTCTCCCTCTCTCTCTGACCCTCCCCCGCTCATACTTTGTCTCTCTGTCTCAAAAATAAATAAACGTTAAAAAAAATTAAAGGGGCGCCTGGGTGGCTCAGTCGGTTAAGTGTCCGACTTCAGCTTAGGTCACGATCTCGTGGTCCGTGAGTTCGAGCCCCGCGTGGGGCTCTGGGCTGATGGCTCAGAGCCTGGAGCCTGCTTTGGATTCTGTGTCTCCCTCTCTCTCTGCCCCTCCCCCGTTCATGTTCTGTCTTTCTCTGTGTCAAAAATAAATAAAACGTTAAAAAAATTAAAAAAAAATTAAAAAAATAAATAAAAAACAAAAGGTGTGGTATGGCTAGACCATTAGCTCTTTGATGTTGGGGAAGTTCTTTCACCTCTAGGAGGTTCAATTTTCTCATCTGTACAATGGAGATAAGATATATTTAAAAAAAATTTTTTTTTCAACGTTTATTTATTTTTGGGACAGAGAGAGACAGAGCATGAACGGGGGAGGGGCAGAGAGAGAGAGGGAGACACAGAATCGGAAACAGGCTCCAGACTCTGAGCCATCAGCCCAGAGCCCGACGCGGGGCTCGAACTCACGGACCGCGAGGTCGTGACCTGGCTGAAGTAGGACGCTTAACCGACTGCGCCACCCAGGTGCCCCGAGATAAGATATATTTAATGGGCTTTTTATTCCATACAAATAAGAAAGCAATTAATGGTATACATGGCATATAGTAGCCGTTAAATAGATAATAGTTTTCTTTCTCTCACTCAGATACAGTCCTTCCCATTTCACTTTTGTTTATATTAGCATAGTGTATGATTGCCTAGAAAGACACTTTTGTTTTCTTTTTTGCTTTCACATGTGAGATTCAGGAATGATGGGAAAAAAAAGTTTACTCTTTGAACCAGATCATTCAGCCCACCTTTACTGAGTATTCGGTGTGTCATCATTTTGTTAGAAAGATTTTTTTGGTCATCTCTAGCATATCATTTAATATATCCCATTTTCTCCTGTTTGATGTAATACTGGCAAAACCCTCTCCCCCACCATGATTTTAGTTCAGAGAGTCTGAGAGAATGCTCCCAACTCTGAAAGCACCTTACCTGTGAGCACAGATTCTCTAATGTGTATGTTACTATAGCTGTTACATGAGGTACTGGTGCCTAAAGGTATTAAGTAGTTAACCTTTTTCCTAACATCTGCTGCCTGAGAAAATTTTGTTTTACATATCAGCAAACCTTATTTCTTTTATTTAAAAGGCCCAATGACCATCGAAAAGAAATGCTCCTTGAGATTCTAGCCTAATTCCCAAATAAACCTTTCTGGAGTTTTGTAAAATGAAAACATTTTCTCTCTGTGCTTGAGCCTTGTGTACTGCCCTTTGCTGGAACTATTTCTCCAGCAAATTGCCATGGTTGGTCTCTCAAGCCAGAGGGAAGAAAAAGGTTTTATAATGAAAATGCTGACAGGTTCTTATCTACAGCAGTATGAGTAAGGATGCTATGATCTCATTTATTGTAGAAACCGGATGCCTGTTTTGGCTGAAGGGAGATCAGGCATCCTCCAGAGCTCTGGGGTTTTGAGTTTTTATCTTGAAAAGTTTTCAAGGAAAAAAAAATTGTAAGGAAATGGGTAACCAGGCCCATGCAAACTGTACTTTTATTCTTTCTGTAAAATAGTAAAATGAATTTCAATAAGGTTCTTAGATGAAGGTGGTCAGAGGGTTTAAGAGGCTGGGAATGGGTTTGTGTATTTGCCTGCTGTATTCAAGGCTTACCTCTTTGTAATGGTGTTATCTGCCTATTTAGAAAGAACCTTTATTCTTTATCTTACTCATATTATGGACAGCATTCTGAAATTAGTTATCTTTTGTACCTCAACAGCTCTGCAAAGTAGATATTTTATAGATTTTATAGAAACTGAAGCACATTGAGTTTAAAATTCTCTTCACTATGGATGTTCAAATATCAGGCTAGAACACTTTTTCTCCATTATATTATTAAAGTAATCAAATAACTAGTTGAGTGTAGATAGGATATTCTTTTAAGTCTCTTTTCTGCTCAAACTTCCTAACTAATGCTATGACTTGTTCAAAGTCACAAGGCATGTAATAGAGGCACTGCAGTTGAAGTTTAGTTTTCTGACTCTAAGGCCAGAGAAAGTCTCTTTTTCCCTTGTTTGTCCTTCTTTAAGCACTTACTAGGGACTGAACTATGCTTCCAAAACATTCAACCAAGATATTTCTGGGATCCTGCCAAGAACAGAGGGCAGAGCTAGTACTTGCCCCATAACACTCATTTATGTGATCAAATGAGTATGTGTTACCTATATTGAATTTGGAAGGGCTGAGGGGGCATGGTGCGGAAGCTCAGTGGATGTGTACCAAATAAAATCAAATTGCACCTGTGCAGTGAAGACAGCTAAACATTTCAGATGGTAAGGACAGAAGTGAAATTGCATGAATTCAAGATACTGGTCTCTTCTTTCCTATGGCTTCTAACCTGTTGCAGACAGCCCCTAGCCTAGAAATATGATGCGTTTTGTGTTCCTGAAACCCATAGAAGTGAGAGCATGCAGTTAGGTCAGTTGAAGGTACTTCAGACTTTCTCTTTGATTCTTTTGTATCTAACTTTAGGAGTCCAGGACCTGGATACTGCCTTCTTACCTCCAGTCAAATCAATTTTGTATACAGCTCCATTATGGGTGATTTATACATTTAATGTTGAGCCAAGAAATTCAAGAATTTGCATGTCCCAAAGCCCAGCTACCTCTGCCACAGGAATATGTGGACCAAAATGTATCTTTGAAAAATGAAAATCTGTATTTTTTTGTGAAGATGGTCTAGGTAGTAGACATTCTGAGTTCTAGGGAAGCAGAGAAAATTGCTTATATAATTGATTTCAGATGAACCAGCTTTCTACCAACAAAAATAAAATCTTGGTGCTTGCTTGTGTAACTCTACCTATATAGAATTAGCCATTTTTTGGACATTACTAGACCCACGTGCATATTTTTCCATTCATATGGATTGAGAAAGATAAATTCTAAATTTTCTGACTAAAAAAGACAGCCCCAAATATATTATTTCACTCTAACACAGGTAGATGTTGTGCATTTTTGAATATGCATTTGGCATTGACATGTAAGTCTTTTTTTTATACATCTTTAGAGAAGAGCTCTATCTGACAAATTCCAGATTTCTTTTGCAATCATTGGTTAACATGTTCTCTTTACATTTAATTGATGATGTTTTATTTCACTTATTTCTCTCTGCAACAACTTAGGAAAACTGCAACAGCTTTAATTTATCACAAAATTTTTAGCAATTTAAGAGATAATGAATGGGGGCACCAGGGTGGCTCAGTTGGTTAAGGTTTCAATGCTTGATTTCCACTCAGGTCCTGAGCTCTAGGTTGCTAGATCCAGCCCCACAGTCTCTACCCTGGGAGTGAAGCCTGTTTAGGATGCTATTTCCCTCTGCTTTTGCCCTGCCCTGCTTGTGTGGTCTTGTACATGTGTGGGAGATCTTCTTTCACACATAAAAAAGGAGACCATGAGTGGACTTAAGTAGATTTACAGAAGATTAGATTAAAACAACAACAACAACAACAACAACAACAACAACAACAAGGTATATATCAAGATTACTCCCTCCCTGGAGAGACAGATCTGCCAAAATGAGTTTCTTCAGTCACAGAGTATTACTGTCAATGCTGTGCTTCACAGATGATGATAGTTTGGAAGATCCTATATTTCCTATCATTGACTCAGTCCATTTAATCTAATTTCAAGTTAAGTTGTGGTGCATCTTTCAAAGTGTTTCAGTGTGCCACTCAGACAATATTAAGGACATGGTTCATGTGGTATGTCTACAGATGCTTACTTTTAAATGAATAACCCCAATGTATTGAACAGTTTGAAGTCCTTGCCTTGCATACAGTCTGGCTGTTCAGAGCCCTCAGTGTGTTAGCAATGTGTGCTGTTGCCCATTCTGGGTTCTTAGCTACCTGTGGTCTCTGACTGAGGTTGCTTCCAATCAACTATGGGACTCCTCCTACAACCAGGGAGGTGGGGTTTTTGGCCCTATATGGTTCTTGTTGGAACTGTCAGGACAGCCTTCCCTCTGTGAGGAGAGGGAGGTTCAAAATCACACTGTAAATGTATTATAATGAAGCTATAGGTTACTGTAGGGCAGTGGTTATGGGGAAGAATGATTCATATCCCCTGGGGTCTTTTCCAGCTACTTGGAACTCACTTTCTGCCCTTTTTATCAATATGAAAACACCTGTTCCCTGCTCTTACCTAGCTATCTGCCTACTCTATCAAATGTACTCTCTGTATAGCTGCTTTTTTTTTTTTAAAGTCTTTTAAATTTTTTTTTTCAACGTTTATTTATTTTTGGGACAGAGAGAGACAGAGCATGAACGGGGGATGGGCAGAGAGAGAGGGAGACACAGAATCGGAAACAGGCTCCAGGCTCTGAGCCATCAGCCCAGAGCCCGACGCGGGGCTCAAACTCACGGACCGAGAGATCGTGACCTGGCTGAAGTCGGACGCTTAACCGACTGCGCCACCCAGGCGCCCCTCTGTATAGCTGCTTTTAGCTATGAATCATCTAGGACCTTGTACTGTTATTTAATGATTGCATATAAACATTCAACTTACCTACCCAGTAAAAACACTACTAGTTTATTTAGAAAACAAATTAAGTATTTATTCCTTCTATGCTTGCCCAGGGCCTTACAAGGTAAGGGCTCTTTCCAAGGAGGGAGGAGATCAAAGAAATTGGAATAATATGGCTAATGCTGGCTTATCCTTCAGGGCTCATTTTGTGTTATCTCCTTATGGAAGATATTCCTGGCCACCACATCACCCCTCTGGAGTTGTGGACATTTTTCTGTCATATTGAACTGAATTGTCACAAGGGTATAAATACAAGGAGGTGTCAGAGCCTGGGACTTGACATTTTGAGCACTTAGCTACTAGTATAGTGCTTGCAACCTACTATGGGCTCAATATACATTTGTTGAATGAATGGTTTATGTAATCTTTATGTTTAATTATTTAGGCAAGTGAGACCTAGTGTTAATTTCAAAAAAGAAAGACTTGTCCTAGTTTTGTTAAAGCTTCTCTTGCCTCTCCTATAATGACACCCATTATACTTTATTTTTAGGATATTTTTAGCTGCATATAATTTCCACTGAGCTTCACTTAAGGAGAGCAAAGGGAAAAATGAGGTATTCAGTAAATATATGTTGAATGAATAAATAGATCCCTCAACACTGACATCTAAAAGTCTGTTGATAATATGTGATGAAAGAATGAATAGAAAAAATGAATGATTATAAACAACATCCCATAGTAACCTATATTTTGTGAGATTAAAGTCATCTTAAAATAATTTGTGGTTTTCTAATAGCTGGAAGGGATTTGTTTTGCTTTTTATTGCTTATAAACTGACACCAGCTTTCATCTCTCTGACAGCCTCAGAATCCAGGTATTGTCCAGTGTCTTTAGTAGAGTTGAATGATTTATATTAGGACTGTTAAGAAGAGCTGGTCATGCACTCTACAGGATGAGGTCTGGCTCGAGTGCTGCCACAGAAACCTGGCAGCCTTGGTGCCCTGGGAAAGGAGATCACTGGAAAATTCCCGTCTGTGTGGGGTGCTTCTCAGTACCACCATTTCCTCCATTCCAGCTAGAGTTATCAATCCCTGTGTAAGTCCTTCTGAATTAAGTCCAGTTAAAGCTAGTTTATTTGCCATTTGTTAGCTAATTTGAATGCTTCATTCCCTTTATAAATTGTTCTGGCTAACTAGGCACAACTGCTAAAAACTGTTGCTAAGAGCAACCAGCTAAGAAGTTCTTAAATTAACAGGCCACTTCAAATCCATTCTAGAAGTGAGTATGTGCATATGTGTGTATGCTCATGTGCCTACTTAAACAAATGTACATGTAAATGAATAAACCAGTCATTACCTATAGGTTCAGGTTAATCAGGGCTTTTGTGTAGAAGATCCAAGCAAGAAGAGGAAAATAAGAGATTTTTGTGAATGTAAGAAAATGAATTAATTAGGAAGAGCTCTGGTCAGTAGTGGTTAAGCCATTTGAATATCAAAATGTTTCATATTTTTCAATTATTATAATTCTAGACTAAATGTAGAAAATGTAACTTGTGTACTCTGTGAGGGCTAGAACTCTATTTTTTTGTATCACTCTACCCCTACTGCCCAGCATGATACCTGGCAGAGTAGGTACCCATTAATCTTTTTTAAATAAATGAAGGCACTACTGTGTTTATCAGTGAGGAATTAGGAGAAAATAAATAACATTCCACAGGTTCATAGAAGGAAATGGGCAAAGGTAGCCTTTAAGCCCAGGTCTGACTTTGAAAACTACAATTTCAAGTGAATGTGTTTTTTTTTTTTTTCTTTTTAAGAACTTTGCAGGGCCTGAATCTAGACACCTCATGACTTAACTGATACCAGTGAAGATAATTTTGTAATGGTGAAGATGTGACTTTACGAGTTCAAAAAATTTGGATTGAAAACTCAACTCCTAACATGTACTAGTAGTAGGGAAATAGGCAAGATACTTAAATTCCTGAAGATTAGTTTCAAGTGCAAAATGGAAATACTAGTGGTTTATGAAAACACATATTGGATTAAAAGAGATTGTAAATTAAATATATAAGCACATAGTATGGTATATACTAAGAAATATTGGCTGCTGTCATTGTTACTTAAAGCAGGGGAGAAAGCAATGTGGTAATGTGCTATTCTGGGGAATAGAGTCCACCAAAATAAATAAATAAACGATTATATAAAAATCTTGTATAACTGAACATTTGCAATACTATTTTTTTATCTAGCTTTTTTTTTTTTAAATCTCTTAATGGATCTTCCTAGCCCAAAAAGCTTTTTTCATTTTCTTAACATTGTAGCTGAGAATATCATCAAAGTTGAAGACTTGGCTAATTTGCTTATGTTAATTATCATCACTTATATGCCAAAATCAGTTTTTCCTCTAACCCCAGCTCTTGAGACCTAAGTATCCAATTATATGTTAATGTGTTGACAAAAGTGGAATTTAGGGTGGGGCATTTTATAGAATTGAGCTTTGTTTATCTCAGAGGACAAGCATTTGGGGTTGAGAACTGCTTAACCCTTGCACATTTGAATAGTAAATATTTGCTTCTTTCATTTGCTGAACCATTTGCTTCAGTGCCCACAGCCTATTTGGGTGAAAACCACCTTCTTCAATTTCTTGTGGTTTTGTTCAGATCCAGTCTGAAGGAAGAAACATGTATGATTGAGAACAAGTCAGGGTCTCGGGGTTTTCTTCAGAGAAATTGAGTAAGCTACTATAGTGCACACAATTGAAACTGTGATTCATGTGGACTGTGGCACCTTACAGTCTTGTAATGATGGCACATTCATTTTAAATGATGACTCAATTAATCTAAGCAGAGGAATATCTCATTCATCTGGTACAATAAGGAAATGACATGTTATGCTCAAGTACTTTTTTCTCAAAGAAAGTAAACCCCTTTGCAGTGTGTAAACATTTTTATTATTTTTTAACGTTTTATTTAAATTCCAGTTAACGTGCAGTGCAATATTAGTTTCAGGTCTACAATATAGTGATTCAATACTTCCATACATCACCTGGTGCTCATCGCAAGTGCCCTCCTAAATCCCAGTCACTTATTTCACCCATCGTCCCACTGACCTCCCCTCTGGTAACCATCGGTTTGTTCTCTATAGTTAAGAGTTTGTTTCTTGGGGCACTTGGGTACCTCAGTTGGTTCAGCATCCGACTTTTGATTTGGGCTCAGGTCATGATCCCACGGTTCCTGGGATGGAGCCCTGCATCTGGCACCTGCTGACTGAGTAGAGCCTACTTAAGATTCTGTCTCCTCCCCAACTCATGCTCATGCATGCTCTCTCTAAAACAAAATAAACTTAAAAAAAATCCATTTCTAGGTTTCCCCCTCCCTCTCTTCTCTTTTTCCTCCCTTTGCTCATTTGTTTTGTTTCTTAATTTCCACATATGAAATGGGATCATGTGGTATTTGCCTTTCTCTGACTTATTTCATTTAGCATTATACTCTCTAGCTCTATCCATGTCTTTGCAAATGTCAAGATTTCATTCTTTTTGATGGCTAAATATTTCATTGTATGTATGTATGTATACCACATCTTCCTTATCTATTCATCAGTTAGTGGACATTTTGGCTATTTCCATAATTTGGCTATCGTAGATAATGCTGCTATGAACATCGGGGTGCATGTAACCCTTTGAATTAGTATTTTTTTATTATTTGGGTAAATACTTAGTAGTGCATTTGCTGGATCGTAGAGTAGTTCTATTTTTAGCTTTTTGAGGCAACTCCATACTGTTTTCCAAAGTGGCTGCACTAGTTTGCATTCCCACCAAAAGTGCAAGAGGGTTCCCCTGTCTTGAAGTCCTTGCCAATACCTGTTGTTTCTTGTGTTGTTCATTTTAGCCATTCTACAGGTGTGAAGTGATACCTCATTGTAATTTTGATTTGTATTTCCCTGATGACTGATGCTAAGCATCTTTTATGAGTGAGTCTGTTGGTCATCTGTATATCTTTTTTTTGGAAAAAAAATGTACACATCTTCTTTTTTAAATTGGATTATTCATTTTTTGGTGTTGAGTTTTACAGGTTCTTTATATATTTCAGATATTAACTATCAGGGTTTATTGATTACTGATTGTGCAGAAGCTTTTTAAAAGTATTTTGTTTTAAATCTTTATTTTTGAGAGAGAGAGGGAGAGAGAGAGAGTGCAAGTGGAAGAACAGAGAGGGAGACACAGAATCTGAAGCAGGCTCCAGGCTCTGAGGTATCAGCACAGAGTCCCACATGAGACTTGAACTCAAAAACTGTGAGTTCATGAAGTGAGCAGAAGTCAGACGCTTAACCAACTGAGCCACCCAGGCTTCCTGAAGCTTTTGATTTTGATCAAGTCCTAATAGTTTATTTTTGTTTTTGTTTCCCTTGATTCAGGAGACATATCTAGAAAAAATTTGCTATGGCCAATGTCAGAGAGGTTACTGCCTGTGTTCTCCTTTAGGATTTTTATGGTTTCAGATCTCACATTTAGGTCTTTAATCCATTTTGAATTTATTTTTGTGTATGGTTTGAGTGTTTTTTGTGAAAGTCTAGAAGCACAGTGTAAACATCTCTGCTTCAGTGATACTAGGACCAAATGAAAACAGGCTTGGAATCTTCCTTTGGGGAAAATGATCTCAATAAATACTAATTCATTTCGTATTTAACATGTATAGATTTTTTTTTTTTTTTGCCAGATGCTGGTGAGGCTCTGCAAAAAAAAGGCAATGGTAAAGAAAATAGAGATTGTCTCTCCTTCATGGAGTTTATAGTCAGATGACTAAACAAATACATGTACAATAAGAGTCAAAAAGAAGCTGACATGATAGGAAATGATGAAAGACATGATTTAAACTGAAAGGTCACTGGAAGGTTTCACTGAGGAAGTATTATTTAGAGAAGATGAATTAGAATTAGAAAGGTCAAGAATGGCTGTGGGTAGTAGGGTGGGGACAGCTGGAGGTAGAGGGGAAGGAAATACTTGAGGGGGATTGTCAAGATTTAGTGATTAATTAATGGAGAAGGTAAGCAAGGGAAGAGTCAAAGGACATTTAAAAGTTTTATGCCTGGAATTTTGGGATAATTATATTAATGTCAAATGGAAAATTAGGAGTTGGGGAGGAGGAATTTGATTTTATTTGCATTTATACATTAAGTTTGGGGTGACGACTATCCACATGGTTTATGAAGACCAACCAGTTGAAATGCAGCAGTGAGAAAATGAGAGTCAAGCTGAAACTACCAATTTTATAGTCAACCACTGTAAATGCCATGAGAATGAGGAGCATGCAGAGAGAAACAGAAAGTTGAAAATCTCCACTGTGAGAGGCAGAGTCAAAATTTAGTAAAGACCGAGATTTAGTACTATAGCAAAAAAAGGAGAGAGTTCCAAAGATAAGGGAACTAATGTTACTGATGATTCATTTATTTACTCAGTAAATATAATAGATATATTGGATACTGTGTCCCTACTTTGTGCTAGGCATGTGGGGCATCAAGATAAACCAAGCAGGGAGATGGCCTAGAACAGGATATTTTTAATTGAGGAAAAAAACAAACAACCAAACAAAAACAAACACAGATTTGGTAATTTCAGTAGAGTCAGTAGGTTGAAAGCTCAATTGTGGTTAGTTTAGGGGAGAGGTGATTGGAGAAGGATAGAGGCCACAGCTTTGTGTTATTTGAGGAAATCTTCAGAAAAAGAAGGGAAAACAATAGCATGTGATCTGGATGAGCCTATGAGATCAAGTGAAAGTCCTACTAAGTCCTTTAGGCAGCACTATGGAAAGAGAGGGCAATGAAGACACTCTAGAGTGGGGTCTAAAGGAAACTGCCCAATATTAGGAATTATAAGCCTTCAATTCCAGAGCCAGCTTTGCTATGAATACATCTTTTCTATTTCCTGGGCTTTAGTTTTACCAGTAAAAAGAAAAAGAAAATAAATGGTAGGTGGCTCAAAGACTTCTAAAGTTCCTTCCAGTTCTAACATTCTGAAATTCCACTAGAGTAGGGAGACAAGTCTCACAGGAGGTGGCAAGGTGAGAATGAGGGTGTTGTAGGACCTAACATGCTTTATAACAACAATAATGATAATAGCCATGACAGCTATTTTGAGCAAGGAATGACACTAGATACATTTTCCTTTGCAATAACACTTGGAACCACATGTCAGTTCCCATGTTAAAAAACAAAAACAAAAACAAAAACAAAAAAACAGGCCTGGAATTATACAGATTAAATGATTTGACCAAAGTTGCTAGCCAGTAAGTAAAAGAGATTTGATTCAAATCAGACAGACATGAAAATGAGAGGATATAGTCTTACCTCCTACTGTGATTCTGTATCTTTAAGAAAAATAAAACAAAATGTTGAGAGTAAGAAAAAGGAATTTAGGAACAGAGGCCTGTGAAGAGTAGAAAAGGTCTACGCCAGCTGTGATTGGGAGCGGATCCAAGAGTGAGACAAGACAGTCCCACCAAAGTGGACGTGCCTAGGTGTATGGTTTTCACCCAGCCCAGTGACTGGTCTTGTGTATGGCATTCTGTTCTGCAGCTTGAGAGCCAGAAAGGAGAAGCAGGAACTGGAGGTGATCCAGGATCCAGGATTGACCCATATGTCTTGGCGGAAGTTTAAGTGGGAGACCAGGGAGTGATGGCAGGCTGTGCTGCTGTGGCTGACTGCAGGCTCAGGGCCGTGCAAGGAGTCAGGGTAGACAGACGCAGACTGACAGTGTGGGTACCTCTGCCTTTGCTTGCTCAAGTTATCCAGTGCATCTTCTGTAATAATTAAAAATTCAAACAGAGGGAAGAGGACTTGGAAGAAAGCAAAGAATTCAAATCCAGACTCCATCCCTGCACACCAAATTATTTTCGAACAAGTTCATATGTCTTGAACAACCTCTTAATCTCTGTTTTCTGCTCTGAATTGTGGGGCCGTTAATGCCAATCTTACAGGTTGTTGTGAATATTATCTGATACAAAGGCTATGAATGGCTTATAAATAATGTTACTGTACCATGTTATTGACATTGTTTGAGATCTGATTCTGCAGGAATTTTTATTTTCCTGATAATTTAGTTAGCCATATTTCATCAGTTTATGTCACAGAAAAATTGAACTCTCTCACTTCAAAATTTCCTCATATACAAAGAAGTCTCAAAATGTCTCAATACAAATTAATTTTCATAAAATGCTGAGGGTAATGAAGGCAGATTTTTTTATTGTTGCTTTTTTTTTTTTTTGCTTTTTGCACTTATCATTTATTTATGTACCCTGAGAATAGTTTCACTGGATACTCCTATTTGATTTCAGTGTACCCCAAATTATCTTGACTAATTATTTTTTCTTGAAGTTGTAATAAATCAGGTATCATTCATTTATGCTGTATAGTATCACCGCATGTTAAAATAATACAATTAGTTACAGAGTTATATCTTAAATAAACATGTGGTGGTTTTTCCAACTTCAAGTTCTTGTTGGAATAGGAGTTAGTTTTAATTAGTAGCAAAGATGGGGTGCCTGGGTGGCGCAGTCGGTTAAGCTTCCGACTTCAGCCAGGTCACGATCTCGGGGTCCTTGAGTTCGAGCCCTGTGTCAGGCTCTGGGCTGATGGCTCAGAGCCTGGAGCCTGTTTCCGATTCTGTGTCTCCCTCTTTCTCTGCCCCTCCCCCGTTCATGCTCTGTCTCTGTCCCAAAAATAAATAAATGTTGAAAAAAAAATTAAAAAAAAAATCATTAGCAAAGAAAGTAAATGAAAAAAGTAACATTTGTTACATACCTACGATATGTAAGGAAGTGTCCCAAGTGTTTCACATACCTTATATATTTAATATTCTAAATGAACATTTTTAAAAATTAAAGTATAATTGACATACAATATCCTATTCAGGTGTACATTGTAGTATTTCAGTATTTTTATACATTAGGAAATGATTGCCATGATGTCTAGTTACCATGTGTCACTACACAACGCTATTATACAAGGAAAGCATCTATTCCCTATGCTGTACATTGTATCCCCATGACTTATCTTGTAACTGGACGTTTCTACTATGTAATCCACAGCACCTATTTCTCTCACCCTCAACCCTCCACCCTCTGGTAACCAAGTTTGTTTCCTATATCTATGAGTCTGTTTCTGTTTTGTGTTGTTTGTTCATTTGTTTTAATTTTTTTAAGATTCTACTTATAAATGAAGCCATACAATATTTGTCTTTCTTGACTTATTTCACTTAGGATAATACTCTCTGGATTCATCCATGTTGTAGCAAATGGCAAAATTTCATTCTTTTTTATGGTTAATATTCCAGGTGTGTGTGTGTGTGTGTGTGTGTTTACGTATACACTCCACATCTTCTCTATCCATTCATCTACTGAAGGACTATTAAGTTTCTTCCATATCTTGGCTATTGTAAATAATGTTTCCATGAATATAAAGGTACAAATATGTCTTCAAATTGGTATTTTAATTTCTTCAGATAAATACACAGAAGTAGAATTGCTGGATCATGTGGTAGTTCTATATTTAATTTTTTGAGGAAACTCCATACTAATTTTTTCCATAGTATACTGACTGCACCAGTTTACATTCCCACACCAAAAGTGTAGGAAGTTCCCATTTTCTCCACATCCTCACCAATATTTATGGGTTATTTATTTATTTTGTCTTTTGATAATAGCCAGTCAGACAAGTCTGACAGGTGTGAAGTAAGATCTCATTATCGCTTTGATTAGTATTTCCCTGATGATTAGTGGTATTGAGCACCTTTTATATGCTTGGACATCTGTATGTCTTCTTTGGAAAAATTTCTGCTCAAACACCCATTTTTTTTTTAAAATTGAGTTTTTAATGATACTAAGTACTTTAAATTAACCTTTTATTGGATATATAATTTGCAAATATATTTTCCCATTCAGTAGATTGCCTTTTCATTTTGTTAAGTTTCCTTTGCCATGCAAAATCTTTTTAGTTTGATATAGTCCCATGTGTTTATGTAAGCTTTTGTGGCTTTTGCCTGAGGAGACTAGTCCAAAAAGATATTAAGATCTATGTCAAAGAGCTTCCTGTCTATATTTTCTTCTTGAGTTTTATGATTTTGGGTCTTACAGTCAAGGCTTTAATCTATTTGAATTTATTTTTGTATATGGTATTATATAGTTGTCCAGTGTCATTTTTATGCATGTAGCTGTCAAGTTTTCCCAGCACCATTTATGAAGAGACTGTCTTTTTCCCATTGTATATTCTTAGATACTTTATCACTGATTAATTGTTCACTTAAGTGTGAGTTTATTTCTGGGTTCTATATTCCATTGATCTATGGGTCTGTTTTCATGCCAGTATCATACTATTTTGATTACTGTAACTCTATACTGTAGTATGAAATCATGGAGCATGATACTTCTAATTTCATTCTTCTTTAAGATACCTTTGGCCATTCAGGGTCTTTTGTGGTTCCATACAAATTTTAGAATTGTTTGTTCCAGTTCTGTGAAAAATACTATTGGTATTTTGGTAGGGATTGCATTGAATTTGTAGATTCCTTTGGGTAGTATGGATATTTTAACAATAATAATTTTTCTAATTCATGAATCTGAAATATCTTTTTATTTGTGTCATTTTCAATTTCTTTCATCAGTGTTTTACAGTTTTCAGGGTACAGGTTTTTAATCCCCTTGCTTAAATTTATTCCTCAGTACTTTATTCTTCTTGATGCAATTACACATGGGATTTTTAAATATTTCTCTTTCTGATAGCTCATTATTAATGTATAGAAATGCAGCTGATTACTGTATTTTAATTTTTTATCCTGTGACTCTAGCAAATTCATTTTAAACTTTTTTTTTTTTTTTTGGAGTCTTTAGGGTTTTCTATGTATACTATCATTACATCTGCAAGTAGTGACAGTTTTACTTTTTTCTTGCCAATTTGGATGTCTTTTATTTCTTTCTTGCCTAATTGCTGTGGCTAGGATTTCCAATACTGAGTTGAAAAAAGTGTCTAGAATGGGTGTCCTTGTCTAAACTTAGAGAATTCCTCATCTTAGAGAAAAGATGTTCAGCTTTTCACCATTGAGTATAATGTTAGCTGTGGGTTTGTAATATATGGCCTGTATTATCTTGAAGTACATTCCATCTTTATCCACTTTGTTAGGAGTATTTATCATAAATGGTTGTTGAATTTTGTCAGATACGTTTCTTTATTGAGAATGATCATATGATTTTTATCCTTTGCTTTGTTAATGTGGTGTGTCACTTTAATTGATTTGCAGATATTGAACCAGCTTGCATCCTTGGAAAACATCCCAGTTGATCACAGTCTATGACCTTTTTAATGTCTTCTTGAATTTGGTTTGCTAATACTTTTTTTGAGGATTTCTGCATGTAGGTTTATAAGGATATCGGCCTGTGGGTTTCTTTGTCTGGTTTTTATATGAGAATAATCCTGGCCTTGTAAAAAGATTTTGGAAGCATTTCTTCCTTTTCAATTTTTTTAAAAAAATTTTTTAGAATAATTGAGAAGAATAGGTACTAACTCCTCTTTAAATACTTGGTGGGATTCACCTGTGAAGCAATCTTGTCCTGGACTTTTGTTTTTTGGGAGTTTTTCAATTACTAATTCAATTTTATCATGTGTAATTAATCTATTTAGATTTTCTGTATCTTTGTGAGTCAGTCTTGGAAGACTCTGTGTTCCTAGGAGTTTGTCCATTTCTTCTGGGCTTGTCAAATTTTTGACAGATAAGTGTTTGTAATAGTCTTTTACAATTCTTTCTATTTCTGTGGTGTCAGTTGTAACTTCTGTTTCATTTCTGATTTTTTTTTTGGTCTTCTACCTTTTTTTCTTCATGAATCTAGCTAGAGATTTATGAATTTTATCTTTCCAGAGAGCTAGGTTTTAGTTTCATTGATCTTTCTATTATTTTTTTTAGTTTTTATTCCACTTATTTTTGTTCTGATCTTTATTATTTCCTTCCTTCTAACTTATGGCTCTGTTGTTTTTGTAGTTCCTTTAGGAGTAAAGTTAGACGTTTATTTGGGATTTTTCTTGTTTCTTGAGATAAACATGTATTACTATGAACTTTCTTCTTAGAACTGCTTTTGCTGTGTCCCATAGATTTTGGAAAATTGTATTTCCATTTTCATCCTTAAATACATTTTGATTTCCTCCATTATTTCTTTATTGACCCATTAGTTGTAGCATGTTATTTAGTCTCTATGTTTGTTTGTTTTTTTTTTTTTTTCTAGTTTTCTTCTAATTATTTTTTTAGCATTATACCATTGTGGTCAGAAAAGATGTTTAATATGATTTTAATCTTCTTGAATTTATTGATTTTTTTTTGTGACCTAATATGTAACAAATCCTGGAGAATGTTCATTGTGCACTTGAAAATAATGTGTATTTTTCAGTTTTTGGATGGAATGTTCTGTACACATCTAGTAACTCCATCTAGCCTACTATGTCATTTAGGGCCAAAGCTTTTTTATTAATTTTCAATCTGAATGATCTACATTGATGTAAATGGTGTATTAAAGTCTCCTACTGTTATTGTACTATGTCAGTTCTCCTGTGAAGTCTGTTAATATTTGCTTTGTATATTAAGTGCTTCTATGTTGGGTGCATAAATATTTACAAATGTTATATTATCTTCTTTTATTCAGCCTTTTACCATTATTTAATGCCTTTTGTCTTTTGTTAAATCCTTGTTTTAAGGTCTGTTTTGTCTGATATCAGGATTACTGTTGTAGCTTTCTTTTCATTTCCTTTTTTATGGAATACCTTTTTCCATTTCTTCACTTTCAGTCTGTATGTGTCTCTAGATTTGGGGTATGTCTCTAGGAAGCATATGAATGGGTCCTTTTTTTAAATCCATTCATCCATCCTATATCTTTTATTAGAGACTTTAGTCCATTTACATTTAAAGTAATTATTGATAGGTATGTAATAGTAACAAAATGTTAATTGTTTTCTCATTGTTTTTATAGATCTCTTCCTTTCTTAATCTCTTCCTTTTTTGATACTTTACTTTAGTGTTATATTTGGATTCCTTTATCTTGGTGTTTTGTGCCTATTGTAGGTTTTTCATTTCTGGATACCATTGAATTAATATGTATCAACCTATACATATGTAGTCTATTTTAAGCTGAAATTCACTGAAGTTTGAACACATTTTAGAAACACTGTATTTTTTACATTTTTGCTAAACCCCAACATTTTATGTTTTTGATGTCCTATTTTATACTTTTTTGTTTATTCCTAAACTATTTATTGTAGTTATAGTTGATTTTACCTTCATACTAACTTTTGAAGTAGCTGGATTACTGCCATTAGCCTGTATTTGCATATTCCCATAAGATTTTTTAATATATTTTTCTGGCTTTGGTCTTTTACACTTAAAGAAGACTCTAATATTTCCTATAAGGCAGGTTTAGTGGTGATTAACTTTTTAAATTTTTGTTTGTTTGCAAAACTCTCTCTGTCCTTTCATTCTGAATGATAACTTTGCTGTATTTTGGTTGTATTTTCTTTTTCCTTTCAGCATTTTAAATATACTCTGCCATTGCTTCTGGCCTGAAAAGTTTCTGTTGAAAAACCATCTAATAGTCTTATGGGTTCTCCCTTGTATGTGACTATTGTTTTTTTCTCTTGCTACTGTAATTTTTGTCATTTTAATTATAATATGTCTTGTGTATCTCTTTGGGTTCATCTTGTTTGGGACTCCCTTTGTTTCCTGGACCTGGATATCTACTTCCATCCAATTATTTTTTCAAATAATTTACCCTTTCCTGTCTTCTCTTTCTGGGACCTCTATAATGCAATTGTTCATATATCTTATGTTGTTTCAGAGGTCCCTTAAATTATCCTCATTAATTTTTTTTTCACTTTTTTCTTTTGCTCCTCTGACTGGGTTAGTTCTGCCTTGTCGTTGTCATCTTCTTCTTTTTTAATCTTTTTTTTTTTTAATTTTTGATAGAGAAAGGAAGAGTGAGCATGAGCAGGGGAGGGGAAGAGAGAGAGGGAGACACAGAATCTGAAGCAGGCTCCAGGCTGATAGCTGAGAGCCACACACAAAGCTCAAACTCATGAGCCATGAGATCATGACCTGAGCTGAAATTGAATACTTAACTGACCGAGCCACACAGGCATCCCACCTTGTCTTCAAATAGACTAGTTCTTCTGCTTAAACTAGTCTGCTCTTGTACACCACTAGTATATTATCTTAATCCAATTACCATACTCTTCAGGTCTGTCACTTCTATTTGGCATTTTCTTTGTTGAAATTCTGTGTTCCTCTATTCTCCCATTTCAGCAAACACTTTTATGACTATTACTTTGAACTCTTTATCAGGTAAATTACTTATCCCTGTTTCATTACAACTTTTTTTCCTGAAGTTTTATCTTGCTCTTTCATTTGGAACATTTTGTTTTCTTTTCTGTATTTGTTTCTATGAATTAGGAGTAACACCTTCCTGTCTTGGTCTTGAAAGGATGGCCTTGTGTAGGAGCATCCCCTATGTAGACCACATGTGTCTGGCTGCTTTGGTAGGTCAGGTGGAGCTGTATCTGGCATAAGTCAGTGTCCTAGGGCAATACTGCCTATAGGGACTGCTTTGTTGACACATTGGAATTGATGGTAGTGCAGTCTAGCAGTCCTAGGACACACCACATTGGGGTACCTTGACAGGATGGCTGGAACTGGAGTAGGCATAGGCCAGAGAGTCCCTGTATGTGCTGTGCTATCTGCCTTGGTAGGATATCTGGAGCTAGAGTGGATGTGACCGGGGGGGGCGGGGGGGGGGGTGGTCCCTGGGCATATCACACCAGGGATGCCTTGGTGGGACAACTAGAGATGGAGTAGACCTACTCCAGGGAGATCCTGAGGAGCTCCTTGTTAGGGACTGCCTAGGTGGGACACTTGAATCAGACACAGGCAGAGGCCACCTTGGCAGGATAGTTGAGGCTGGAGCAGGCACAGATCAGGGATATCTTATGTTGTACCATACCAAGACTGCCTTAATAGGACCATTCAGTCAGGTGCAGGCCAGGGTGATTTGATAGAATGGCTAAAGCTTGAGATGGTATAAGCGAGGATGAGGGATGTGGGTGGGCAGAGACCTCTGTGCCAGTGCCACTTGGGAACATGGCTAGAGCTGGTGTGGACCAGAAGCTGAGCATATGCTGGAGTGGCCCTAGTAGGACCCTGCTCCCATCTGTGCTATCAAGATGGAGGAGGAATGTAAAAATTAGTGCTAGCAGTCACCTCCAACCTGGAGAAGTTCTAGCAGTTTCGTCTTCTGTTTGGTGGACATGCTAAAGTTAGTGAATGGATTTCCTTTATTTATAGTCTAGCTTCCCTTTAGCCTACTGTTTCTTGCTGTGCCCCAGGGAAGGTGAGTATGTACATGGGCCCCTCAATAGTATCCCTCCCTACTTTAGGTTACTGGGTCAAGGATGAGGTTCCTGTTATTACTCTGTCTCCATCTCCTCTACCTTTCTTTTTGTGGTCCCTCTATCATTTGTTGTGCAGAAGCTGTTCAGTCAGCTCTCAGTTCTTCTTCAGGATGAATTGCTTTATATGTAGGTGTAGATTTGGTGTGTCTGTAGGAGAAAACAAGTTGAGGGTCTTCCTAACCACTCTCTTGTACCACCTTTCTCACATATTAGTCCATTTTAAAGATGAGGAAATAGGCTTGTATGGGTTAAATAAGTTTCCTCATGTCATAATGCTATGAACATTTGACCCAAAGTTTTTCAGATTCAAGTTCATGTTCTTTCTCTGATACAGTGCGTTCAGCAGGTAAACTGTCAGGAAAGCATGGAATTTCCTTTCTTGAATTTGGAAGCCCTTCTATATGAATCCCTCTTTAATTTATCTCAAAACAGAAGTAGTTATAAAGGGAGAGTCCTTTAGAAGTCTATGTCCCAAAGAAGAAAGAAGGTAGCCAGTTAGTACCTACCCCATAAAGAGATGGTGGAGGAGGAATACAGGCAGGAAACAGAGATAGAAAGAGGTAGAAATCAAAACCTTTTGATACCAGACTTGTAGGTAAACACAAGAACTCTAGGTTGGGTTCCAAGACATGAGAATTTTTCAAGACTGGATCCCAACAATGGTCCCTTATTTTGATTGAATACGGGATTAGTCACTGCCAGCATACTCCAAGGACTTTCGGTGACAAAATCCCTTCCCCTCACAAGACAGGTCATCATGTTGTTGGGTAGGTCTGATCATCACAGAATACTTTCTTATATTAACAGTAATTAAATTAAAACCACCAGTTATTACATTTTCCATATGCTTCTTATATTTTATTAATGTTATTTCTAAGCCTTACCCTACCCATTCAATTTAAGTATGTGTCCAAACCACAAACATTTTGAGAGATTTTGGGACATGCCCAAGTCCTAACAGTTGATAAGAATCAAACTGAGGTCTCTGGCATTTCATTATACCAAGCTGATTGCTGACAACTTCTAGTCATTGGCTCTTTTCCAAGAAGAAATCTAGGATGTTGAGGTACAGCTGAGCCCTGCAGGGATCTGGGGATTCTGAATGCTGAATAACAAAATGGGAAAGGAACGAGATAGGGAGTAGTGGGACAAGAGGGTGGTGGCAAGAAAGTGAATGTTGTATTGGGTCCCTGACTATGGGCATTATCCATAAGGAAATGACTAGAAACTCCAAGTTATAAAAATTACAACGCAGCAAAGATTGATAACTATTTCATACTGTGCATAAGAGGAGATGAAATTTTAATGTTTGAATAACAAGTATTTTCAGAACTACCTAAAATGTCCAAAAGGAATTCAACAGTGATGAATTATGACAGAACAAAGCTCACAGTACTTTCAGTTGGCTTTTAGAAATTAACTGTGTTCTCATATTTAAAGCAATATACATTTAAAGGGTATTCTTGTTTATGTCGTAAATTCCAGATATCTGACTGGTTACCTGAATAAATGAAGGACATCTTATTTTTATAGATGTGTATCTTAGGATATATGCTGTAAAAGAACAATTAAGCTTAGAGCGGAGTCTAAACACCTATGATACATGAGAAAGTAAATTCTAAAGTTAAGTTAGATTTTGTAGACTTACAACGCTCCCTCCCTGTCACAATCTATTGTATTTTGTCATGTATATGACCAAGGTTTGAATCTTTGCTTTGCTGCTTGTTTCTGTGTGACCCTGAATGATTATAGCTTAATTTCTTTGAGCCTTAGTTTCCTCACTTATGGACTCAGTTTAAAACCCACTGTATTATTGAACTGTGAGGATTAGGTGAAATAACAATTGTGAAATATGTAGCACAATGTCAGCATGAAGTCTGACATCAGAAACAGAGAAAGTAAGTCAATTTTGTATGTGAAAGAAAAACGTTATGAACTTATTAGTTTGGACTGGATGGCTGTATCTCAGTATTTGCCTCTGTCCCTTCAGAATACCTCTGCATCATCTATTTAGTGAATTCCAAGGAAAGGCTCTGTTCAAGCACTGTTGTGTATTTTTCATAAAGCAGATTGAATCCCCTGGCATAGTTAGAGTAATTAAGAATTTCAAGTGAAATATGTTTAATGTTATACTGATGCATGTTTCTCTGATGATAGACATTAAATAAAATAACTAATTGAACTGAATAATTGAACCTTCAAAGCAATCCAGTGGTAGAAATTAGCTGTACAAAAAGTAATTGTGTTTCTATCAAAGGACATCATGACTAAACACATTGCTTTTTATGGTGGAAAACAAATATATCTTGTACTTCTGAACTATGTTAGGTCTATCTAGCTTTAATATAATCAATGACTCCTTGATTAATCTGTACTCTATATTATGACATTACTTTAAAAAGGAAGTCTGTGAAAACTGTGACAGTGATAGACATTTTTGAGCAGAGTGGTTTGAATTTGAATATTCACTTTTCTTCAAAAATGATTTTGGGTGAATACATTTTAATAATAAATAATACATTTAAATAACTTGATATAAAATTTTAATAGATTTTGGTTTCTTTATCATTAAAATGGAGATGATAATACCAACACAAGCACTTGTGACAATTAAATGAGATAATACATGGAAATCATCTGGCACCCTGCATGTGTCAATTCGTAAACATTAGAGGTATATTGTATTTCAAATGTATATAATTGCACTGGAAAGTCTATACAAGACCATTTTATCCTGTGTGTGTGTGTGTGTGTGTGTGTGTGTGTTGTAACAAAATTTGTTTTTGGAAAAGGAAACAATCATTGCCTGATTGTATTTTATAAATTTGAATAATTAAAGCTGAATTTGATTAAAACCAAATTCACTTCCATTATATTGTTGTGTATTCAAAATATGTCTATACTTAGGAAGAGATTGGGATACCGATTAGGGCAGGAATGAAGAGGCTTATTCTGTAAGATGTTGGCTTGTCATATTAGATTCTTTGTGATTATACCGCCTCAGGGAATCTAGCTGTAGTCACACAATCACAGAAAACAGTGCCATACTTCATTCCAGCTATGGTCCCTTATGGTTTTAGAAACAAAATTTAATAACTGATTAAGTTTCCTATATCTCCCCTGCTGTTCCTGCGATGCTTTCATTTGCCCATAAACACAGGCAGGGAAAATTTTTTTTCATCTCTCCCATTGCCCAAGCTAAAAATTTGGAAGTTATTCTCAATTCTATTTCTTTTAGCACCAAAGGCTACTCAGGTACTTAGTTTGTGGATTTGATTTTGTTAATATTTTGAATCTCTCTCTTTCCCATTTTTCTACATAGACACTGACCCACTTTATACTCTTACCTTCTCTTACTTGAACTGGATTTACCTTTTTGACTGATCTCCTGCCTCAGATCTCAGGTCATCTCCTCCATTCTCTAACCAGAGGGAATTTTCTAAAATAGAAATCTGGTAATATTACTTCTCTGATTAACAGCTTCCACATGGCATGTATGGGGGAAAAAAATCTGAGGTCTTTCATAATGGAGCTCCAGGTCTTTGTGGTCTGGCTTCTGCCTCTCCAGCTTAGAAGTTAAGAACCCAGGCTCTGGAGTCAACACACCTGATCATAAATTCTAGCTTTATTATATATTTGGGCATTACTTAATCCCTTTAATCTTCAATTTCCTTATATGTAAAGTTGGGATAATATTTTGGTTTGCTGTTTTGAGGACTAAATGAGGTAATATTTACTTACCTTTATGACACATGGTAAGATGTCCCAAATTTAGGGTCCTTAATATTATTTCTCACTTCTTCTTCCATTTGCTTCCTATAAACTAAATATAATTATGTCCCCTGTGTTCACCCAACAAATGGCTTTGTCTGATTTTTGTTTCCATGACTTCACACTTGTTTCCTTTGCCCAATTTGTCACCATCTATCCTCTTCCTCTTCAGCCTCCTTGTCTATTTTGCTAACCTGTCACACTTAGCTTAAGATGCGTTTCTTATTGGAAGATTCTCTGAGCTCCCCATTGACAAAGCTGTAAACTCTCTTCTCTGCACTCTATTCATGGGTCAAGGCCAAGATTATACATTCAGAAGTCTTACTGCCTGGATTTAAGCCATGCTCACTATGTAATCTTGGGCAAATTATTTAACTCCCCTAAGCTTCAAGTTTATCTATAAATTTGTGTGAATAATAGGATATATCTAATGGGATTATGTGAAGATTAAATGAGACAACCTATATAAGTATTTAGCATAGTTCATAACACATAGTAAAGCTCAAAAACCATGAGTCAATAACTATAATAGCAATTAGCCCGGAGTTCGTTGTTCTGACAGAGCACATACTGCCTCATAGTCTTACTTATTTCCATGACTACGTCTACCAGCCTGTAAATTCTTCCAAGATTTTCTCTTCATTCATTTTTGTGTTCCCCACGCATGGTTTGGAAACTGGCTCACAATATACTGTTGCTGCATGTTTATTGATGAAAAAATGGATGAATATTATTTGATCTTATTTGAAAACTGGTAGGAGTTTTCTTTTATATTTTAGTAGTATTTATGGAGCAGGCAGCCTAGTACAGGGAAAAACATTCCATTTCAATAAACAACACCAAATAAACTACAATCTCCTTGGGGATGATGTCAATATCTTACCAGTCTCTATCTCCAAAAGAGTGCATTGCTCAGTGTATTTTAATTTTTGAATAAATAATTTATGTGTTGTGTTCCTTATTGTGAGTAAATTATAAGCAGAGATATAGTCCTCCTGTCCAGTAATACCATTCACATAATAAGTGAATTTAAATTTTAAATACTTTGTTACAATTATAGCCCAATTATAAAGACTATATAAAAATACTGTTGAAAACCATTCCATGCAAAATATTGAAATCTCATTCTATGCTCTCTGACAAAACTATTATAATTTTCAATAGTAGCAGTAATTTTACCAATTTTATTGCTTCTGTAATTCTGTCTGTAATTTTTCAAAAGTACATGCTACCTTTAATTGGAAGACCATGTATTAAATACTTAAAAATGTGATATTCCCATAGTGTAAAGTTTAGGGTCATTATGATGCGGAGATTCTTTGGATGTTGTGTAGGTGGAACAGTGTAAGTTGATCACAGTGATTTGAAGCTAAAAAAATTCAAGGTTCAAATCTTATCTTTGCCAGTGGTGCCGTCTTGGACATGTCAGTAAACATCTCTGAACTCAGTTTCCTCCTCTGAAGATGGGTGTGATAAGGCTTACACTGCAAGACTATGATGAAGGCTTGGCACACAATAGCAGCGTAGCAAAGGTGGCCATTATACTTTTAAATGAAGAGAGCAACTATTTTACTGAAACCTAATTATTTTATCTTATAGAATCCTTTGCCCACTAGTAAGAAATTCATTTTTGGGTGTCAGTGGTACTAGAAGTGGTACTAGAAGGTACCTCAAAGCCTAGGAACAATGGAGTGAATGATGTAACCATCTCTGGACAACTGTTGAAAAATTACATACAAGAGATGCTTCAGAACATACAAAGTGTTCTTGGAAACGATTCCTATCTTAACAATAGCTAAATCCATCTGTTTTCCTGTAGTTTCACTTATATTATCCCCACCCTGTTTTGCAAACCCATATTTCACTTAAATGATTCTGATCTTGGCCAAAAGGCCAAGAAGCGATCACTTAAATGATTCTGGATTAACATGTGATTTATTGTCTAAAAATAGAAATACAAAAAGATCCAATAGAGAGATCACAATCAGGTAATAATAGGATCACAGATATTCACTCTTTCTTTTCTCTTCTTATCCAAGGGTTTTGGAAGGAGAATTTTTTTTTTAAATTATGACTTATTTTCTGATAAAGTAGGTCAGTAAAGTTTATTGAATTCATGTCACACATTTGCAGAGGGAAGGAATGAGGCTAGTATTGTCACTCTATCAGTATGCCTTAGTTTTTTAATCACACAAAAAAGCAAAAATTATATACCTGCCTTAGAACTGTGGGCCTATTACATGAGTTCAGGGAGACTGATAATGTTGAAATGCTTAGGAAATAGAAATTATGCCTGCAATGCAATTTTCTTGTAAGTAACAATTGAAAAGCTCACCTCAAATACCTAAGACTGTAAAATTGATTCATTCAGATGCTCACATGAGCATTTTTTTGCTGGATATGCAATGTTGTATTTCCATATTGTTTTGTGTCCTCCTATCACAATATAACCACAGCTGTCTTAGAGAATAGTTTTCTTGAAGAGAACACTCATTATAATGGCTAAGGTGACCCCAGTCTGAGACCTAGATAAGACTTCCCTCTTCCATCGCTTTTATTTTTTCTTAGTAGCAGTAATATGTTACTAAGATGGATGAGGGACAGTCATGCCCTTAGGAAGCCTGTGATCTATTTGAGACTATAAACTTTAAGCAGTTACATACGACAAATACATTAGTCGTGGTGCCATGAACAAAAAAGCCATGTGAGCATAGAAAAGTTAATCTGAATTTCTAGTTTGGGGAGGTCATGGAGAAAAAAATGTGAACCTATATTGAAAAATGAGTAAACATTTCCAGATGAGTAGTCAGGGAAAAAATTGCAGGCAGAGTAGCATATTAGAAGCAGAGTTCTGGAGATCTGTGGACTCATTGGGGAATAATACAAAGATCCACATGGCGGGAATGCAGTGTTCATAAAAAGGCATGGTGGGAAAGGAACACAGACAGGTGGGTTAGGGTCAGGTAAGGCATGAGAGGGAACTTGGGCTTTATTCTCTAGGGGATACAAGCTAGTGGAGTTCTTTTTCTGTGAAACTGCCTAAACTTTTTTTTTAATTTTAATACTTTATTTTCTATAGTGTATGACACATACATGCATTGTTTGGGAGAGATGCTGGTGACAGGGAGATCAAATCTGAGACTTGTAAAAATGTGGCAGGGAAAATAATAGTTGAGAGTAAGCTTCCAGTGATAGAATTCTCTCCTGTGTCTCAGTTTAGCCACAGTAGCCCCAGTTTGGCCTTCATGCCCCATTATTACATGACACCACTTCTTGGTGTCCTGGCGGGCTGAGTCAGCAGCAGAATAGTGCCAGTTGGTTAGCATGGCTACAGCTAAATATTAATCACAGAAATAAGGACTCACCCTGTGCTATACTAAAGATGGAAATTATATCTAAATGTTGTAAGTCTATAATCATATATGTTATGTTTGTCTTACTGTTTTCATCAATTAATGGAGATGGTGATACAACCTAAGGGCATGTTTTGAGGATTGACTAAGTACCAATAAGGCATTCTTAAAATGTTTGACTCCTAGACACTTGAGAAATTAATGAAAGCTATGTCATTTCCCTAGAAAATAGAGGTAATTGACATAGTGTTGAAGAGCATAGAGTCTGGGTCAAAGAGATAGGGGCTGATTTTCCAATTTAGACACTTATTAAGCATGTGGCAGGTTAGAGAACTTTTAAGTCTCAATTTCCTCATTTAGTTGCAGTGAAAATTAAATGAGGTAGTAAGGGTAAACTATTTAGCTTAGTAACTGGAAAACAGTTAAGTCCTTAGTAAATGTTAACTATTATTATCATTATTGTATACCACATCACAGAATTATGCACAAAATTTCAGGTGAGCTCAGATGCTATATCCAATGTAATAACCACAGAAGCCTGGTTAAGAACCATATGAATGTAAAGCTCCTAGTGTAGTGCTTCATACTTCAACAATTCTTAATAAATGTTTTATTTGAATTTAAATTACCTCTAATAAATGCTTCATTTATATGTATATTTTTGTTTATTTGTTTGTTGAACCATTCAACTGACCCCCAGCCTAAAAGCAAACTGGTTTCAGATTAGTGTGTTTGCAACCAGATGATTTTTATTCTAAATCTAAAGGAATATACCTGGTATAAACAGGGAGAAAAACAGAGCAGAAACTTTTTTGTTTTAATTTAGGATCTGTGGTTGTAGGCAACAAGCGAACCATTCTGCATTTCCAGATCCTAGGAGGGCTATAATAATCAAGTACATATTGTCATAATTTTGAAAATAACTTATTTAATGACCAGTTATGATTAAACATGGATATAGTTGTAATTTTACAGCTTGGAAAGGTAATATAGACAGCATAGCACACTGAAGTTAAAGCTTGTTTAAAAGAGCAAGATGCTGGGGTGCTTGGGTGGCTCACTCGGTTGAGCGTCCAACTTCGGCTCAGGTCATGATCTCACAGTCTGAGTTCGAGCCCCATGTTGGGCTCTGTGCTGACAGCTCAGAGCCTGGAGCCTGCAGCCTGCTTCTGATTCTGTGTCTCCCTCTCTCTCTGCCCCTCCCCCGGTCACGTTCTCTCTCTCACTCTCAAAAATGAATAAATGTTAAAAAAAAAAAAAAAGCAGGATGTAGACAAGGGAAGTAAGTGTTTTTTTTTTTTTTTCAATATTTGAGTCCTGAGTCTTGATAATTTTAAGTGGGCTCACCTTCATTAACTCATCTCTGAGCAGCCACACATTCTGTGAGCTGAACAGGAGGCTAATCACTAAGACCAGAAGCAGGGTTTGTGGTCTGGTGCTGGAGGTGAACAGGCAGTAAGTACAAGTAGAGATCTATAAACAGCATTGCTATTGTGGTAATCATTTCACAGTATATGTAAATCAAACCATCATGCTACATGCCTTAACCATATAGTGATACATGTCATGTATTTCTTAATAAAATGGGGACTACAATAAAAGGACTCAATAAAAGGACTACATGTAGAAAGAGGAAGTTAGCAAAGGGAAGTAAAAAGCCAAGATATGGAGAGAATGGCATGTTTAAGGAATGAATGGAATTTGCTTCACTAATATGGGATGCTGGGGAGGAAGTTATAGAAAAGGAATCTAGAAGGGAAGGCAGGACTGAAATATTGGATGATACTGTATGCCATGAGCAGTTGATTGAACTTACAAACATCATACCAACTTCAATTATTGGAGTCATTTAATAATGACTATACAAATTAAAATTTCAAAAACTTTCTACATGATATATATGTGTGCATTTGAAAAATACATAAAAACATTTATTTTTGTAGAAGCTTCTATGTTTAATGCATGCATGTACATGTTGGAGACCTTTAAAAAAGATACATATGGAAATAACACATGTATACATGTAATTCTAATGTTATTGATTGCCAGTATACTTAATCACATTCATTTAAACCAGGAGGAAAAGCCAAGCTCAATGAATGAAAATAGAGAATAGGCTGTTACTCCATTTTCAAATTAATTTATGTTAGAAATAAAATTATGTTTTAGACAAACAGTGCGACCCAAAGGCCTATTTTAAGGAATATACAACAATGATTTGTAATTAATGACCCCTGTGAATAAGTATACATAAAGTGCTTTAGCATAGTTTGTTTTCTAGCTATTAATTTTCTGCCACTTCTCCTTCAGTTTAACATATTAATATTTTTGTAAGTAGTTCATATATTTATAGGTAGTTTAAAATAGAATTTTAACCAGTAACAAAACATTTATCTTGTCTGAATTCTTGCCAGCTCTAAATACTTAAAATTTTGTGAGCACAAAAAAGATGCAGATATGATTTAGGCACAACGATTACCTCGAAGAGTTTGCAGCCTAGTGGGGAAGCTATGCTTGTAGTAAAAACGATTAAAGGCAGTATCATGAGATACTACTCATAAGTAGTATCATGAGACAAAAGTGTAGAGTTCAAAATTGGGAGGAATTACTTCCAAATGGAGAATATCATGGAGAGTTTAAAAAGCAAGTGGCATTTAAGCTGAACCCGGTGGGATGAAAAGGACTTGGACATTTAGAAAGATGTTAAAGGTGAGAGAGCAGAACATTGCTGAATAAAGAAGCAGAGATAAGGGAAACTATCCTGTAGAAAATGAATAACATTTTATTATTGTAGAGCTGAAAGCCATTTCTTTATGTTTGAAGAATTATATGAATTCTCATATGAAAGTATCATATAAAGCAGTTACAATGACATCTGTCAATTTTATTTACTCATTGTCAATGAATATAGTGGAATGCATGGGCCTTGGAGTCAGAAAAACCTGGGTTGGAATTACCCTGCTGTGCCTCCTATTATGTGTATGATCATATAACCTCTCTAATACACAGTTCCCTTAAGTGAAAATGGTAGGAATGATAACATCCAACTCACCAAATTTGTATCCTTAAATGAGATGATGAATATAAAGTACTTGTTACCACCACAGCTGAGACATAATAATTATTTTTAAAAACCTATTGTTAAATGGTATCTAACTCTTGAGAAAGAAATTTACTTTTTAATTTTTTGCCATGCTCTACATTGTTTTCAGTGAGAAAAGGCATGGGAAGAGGGCCATAGTGAGTTTTCTTTACAATTAATGGATGTAAAGGGCGAGTGGAGGAAAGAATACTAGCACTCTGAAGCCACTCTCTGTTTTCTTCTTGTTCTCATTAATATACTTGCTAATATACACCTAATGCGTGCAGTATGTGTTTTGAATGTCACTTACATGGCTCTGTTCAAAGTTTGGAATTATTTATCTGTTCTTACCCTTTCTAGCTTAATTATGCATGCAGTGTACCTGTGTGTGTGCGTGCATGCAACGTGCACGCTTGCTCAGCTATTCACTTCTGCCTTCTATTGGACTAGGTATAAACATGTTAGTACCAAAATTTTGTGTATGTAGTTCCCTGTTTTATGCTCCTATGGCTATAATAGAAAACTGACGTGTGACCAATTGTACTGAGAGAATTGCCAAACCTCCTTTTAAGTTCTATAGTATAAGTATGGAAAATGGAGAAAATAGACTTAATTTCCAGGAAGGTGATGTCAATGGTGCTGACACTGAAGTACTAAACTATTTAAATGTATAATAGTTACCTAGGAACATTCATTTGTATGTTTATATTTAACACCAGTAAAGTGAGTCATGTCCTCATTATCCTTGACTCAATAGCTGCTAAAGTTAAATATTCCATTGATGAGGAGGGATGATTCCACAATATATCTAATATGCCATTTCTTTTTGAAACATTGTTTCTCAATGGACATGTTCATTAATGAATTCAAAGGATTTACAATAGAGTCTTGCTTTATCACATCCCATTCTGGATATTCAGGAGGATGGGTAAGAAAACAAGATGTCAGATATTGTATTTCTAGAAGTACTAATAAAAGTCATAAATAATAATTTTATACTTGCTAGTATAATTTTATACTTATATGCAGACTTTCATCTGATGAAGCCATGTAAGCAGTTTCTAATTTCATATCTATATCTATACATAGGAGTTACTATAAAAATTTTTGAAAGTTGAAAAATCTAAGTGGAAGAACTATCATTTCTTTGGTAACTGCTACATGCCAGCCACTGCACTAGAATTTTGCATACATAATCTCTAATCTGTTTAGCAACATAGTGAGGAAAGTTTTATCCCACATTCTACAGATTAAGGAAATCAAGCCCAGGGCCATCTGGTTTCTGTGTAGCTAAGTATATATATAAACTGGTCAGAGATAATATGCTGTCACTTTTGCTTTTGAGACTTTCATGGTCCACAGAAGATGAGGGGGTTGGAAGCGTGGCTCCTACAAAGGTATCATAAGTACCCCATGATGGAGATGTGAAGGTACAGAAGAGAGAGGTGGAAAGATCACATCCGAGCTGATCTTGATTGGCGGCTTTTTCCTAGTAGATTGGAGTTGGGCATTCTAGGCAGACACAATAAGGTTTTTGGTTATTAAGTGAAGAAAAAACTACTGGAAATAAGAATGTGTATTATTTTTATTCACTGAATTCTAGTTCTATATTCAAAGAGCATGGTGTGTCTAGCCCTTTGCGGGATGATGTCATGCTATTAATTATGTGCAGGCCTGGCTAGTTGTAAAACATCTAAAAGGTATTTCTACTAAACATTTTGGATTGTGTTTAGGGGATGAGCTGACTCATGTAACTTGGTATTTCATTGAGTGGTTTTGAAGATCTGTGACCATTGGATTAGCACATTGTCTAAAGAGGAAATTTTTATTTGTGATTTTCTAGATGATTTCTTTTTAAAGGAGCACTTGTAGAGTTAGAAAGAGTATAATTATGATAATAAATGGAAGATTGTGTTTCTACTTTATGGTCTGTGTGTTGGTTGGAATTGAGTTGTTTCAAAATTCAGGCTATTATAAATAGAAGTAACTTTAGAGATACTCTAGAAGCCTCATACTCATGAGAGATACTCATTGGAGACGTTTATTCAGAAAATCAGAGGCCCAGTGTCTTGCCATAGGCCCAGGAAAAAGGGTATGCGCTGGAACCCAGGGGTTTGACCTCCTATGCCTTTCGCTCTATAGCAGTCTGTCTGCACTTTTAAAAAATACAGATTTGGGGCGCCTGGGTGGCGCAGTCGGTTAAGCGTCCGACTTCAGCCAGGTCACGATCTCGCACTCCGTGAGTTCGAGCCCCGCGTCGGGCTCTGGGCTGATGGCTCAGAGCCTGGAGCCTGTTTCCGATTCTGTGTCTCCCTCTCTCTCTGCCCCTCCCCCGTTCATGCTCTGTCTCTCTCTGTCCCAAAAAAAATAAATAAACATTGGAAAAAAAATTAAAAAAAAAATACAGATTTAAGGGGCATCTGGGTGGCTCAGTCAGTTGAGCATCCGACTTCAGCTCAGGTCATGATCTCGCAGTCTATGGGTTCAAGCCCTGCATCGGGCTCTGTGCTGACAGCTCAGAGCCTGGAGCCTGCTTCTGATTCTGTGTCTCCCTCTCTCTCTGACCCTCCCCTGGTCATGCTCTGTCTCTGTCGCAAAAATAAATAAAAACATTAAAAAAATTTTAAAAAATACAGAGTTAACATAGAATTATTTCACCTGATAGGAGCTGAATTGCATCTTTCCAAATTCATAGGTAGTAGCCTGGCCCTTAGTACTCAGAATGTGACTGTATTTGGAGATAGAACCTTTTAGAGGTAATTAAGGTTAAATGCGGTCATAAGCTTGGGGCCCTAATTCAGTGTGACTGGTGACCTTATAAAAAGAGAAAGAGATACGAGGGATGCCTTTATACAGAGGGATGGACATGTAAAGAAGCACCTAGAGGGTGGCCATCTGCAAGCATAGGAAAGAGGCCACAAGAGAACCAAACTCTATTGACAACTTGACCTTGGACATTAAGCCTTTAGAATACCAGGAAAATAGGGGCGCCTGGGTGGCTCAGTTGGTTGAGCCTCTGACTTCAGCTCAGGTCATGATCTCACAGCTTGTGAGCTTGAGCCCCACATCAGGCTCTGTGCTGACAGCTCAGAGCCTGGAGCCCTACTTCGGATTCTGTGTCTCCCTCTCTCTCTTCCCCTCCCCCACTCATGCTCTGTCTCCCTCTCAAAAATAAATAAACATTAAAAAAAAAAGAAATGAGAATAGCAGGAAAATACATTTCTATTATTTTAGCTATCCTTTCTGTGATATTTGGTTATGGCAGCCCTAGCCAACTAAGATACCTGGGGAACTTTCAAATTAATAAAAGAAGTGCACTGACCATGTCTCTTGACTATATGCTCAATTTTAAGTGTATATTATATATTTTGACCCTTCTCTACAATATTTATTTAGCATTTGTGATTTTGGTGAAGTGCTTTCCCCTTATGGGCAAGAAGTGTATTATTTTACTCATTTTTACTTCCCCAATGCATAGAACCGTGCTTGGAAATGTAACAAGAACTCAATGCCTAGTGAATGAATGAAAGAAATGATACTTTCACATAAGCATCTTTTCCACAAGTGTGTTGTATGACTTTGATGCCAACTCTTTAAAAAGCTAACTGTTTTTTTAACCAGAAAATACATTTCTTAAGATATACCTTATTTTTTCTTAATTTTAGTAGTGATTTATTATATACATATGTGTGTGTGTGTGTGTGTGTGTGTGTGTGTGTATTTTTTTTTGGCTGTGAACACTGTGCTCAATGGTGAGACAAACACTTCTGTATGGCAAAGTTCAGGGACCACTGACAGCTATTTCTTACTCTGTTGAGAGGCCTTTATGTCAGGTGCTTCTCATCAATATGATGCTTAGTGCATTTCCCAACACAAAGTACCTCTGTCCTTTGTAATATTTACTGCTCTCAAGTTGTTTCCTATTGCTCTATTAGAGAATGGAAAGAGCTAGGAGATCTGTAATAGATGTCTGTATTTAGCAATATCATCTAAGGACTGAGGACCACATTTGAGTCTTCTCTGTTAGTGCTGTGCTATCACACACACACCCGATACATCCCTGAGCATGGCAGTGAGTTGTGCTTGCCAGTAGACAAATGCCATCTCTGTGAGCTACAGTACTTACATGCAGTAGCCTCCACTTGGTGTAGTACTTATATGCACCTGAAATCCTTCCAGCCTCAGTTTTCAATTCATGGAGCAAAACTGTATTCTCCTTGATTATATATTTTTCTCACTTCATAACTAGCACTGTTTTTTTTCTTATTTTGAACTTTTTTTTTGGCATATAATATGTATGCAAGAGTAGGGAAACTGCATAGTAGCTATAGTTCTGACCCTCAAGAGATTTAGTCAAAATGAAACCTTATATGTAGAAAACAAGTGACATTAGTCATTAAAAAATGTTTCAGAAGTACAGAGTGACCTGGTACATTTTGAATACCTGGAGGCTATAGTTTGAGTGAATCATTTGAGTGAAATGGAGTTTTTTTAAGAAAGCTAGGGGGTTAAAGAAGCTCATAGCATAGATTGGAAAAAAGAGAGGAGGGATTGTAGAATAGTCAATGATACTCATGATGAACTAATGTAGCAGTTAGAAAATTTTATCATAGGAAAATATATTGAAAGTTGAATGACTGGAGTTTAGATATTCTCTCAGAGCTATAAATAACTGAATTTAGTGATATAAAAACTATCATTTTTTGGACACCATGGGGTCTGGATTTATATCCATTTATATTTTCATTTAATACACACAAAAGTCCTGTAAGATGAGTTCTGTCATAGTTTACCAATGAGGAAACCGAGGACTGAATCTCAGACTAGGTTACTTAGTCTGGCAGAAGTAATTAGAATTTAGACCAGATATGTCTGGCTCTAATTTCTATTTACATACAATGTTTGTAGAAGGCAAAAAAAAAAAAAAAAAATAGAATGTGTATCAAGGTCCAATAGGGAAAATAGAAACCATTCTAAGTATTTGAAATAGAAGGAATATAATAAAATGAATAAATTACACAATCCATTGACAAGCTAAGAAACAAACAGGTGAGAGTGATTGTAGGGCAACCTAGACATTAACCACAGTGGAAGATATTCCTGCCCTTCAACTGGAGAAATAAAGGGTGGGCTCCTGGGACCAGGACCAACCTTAGCACTCTGGACCCCCTGCAGGCCTCTTCAACAGAGTGGAAGTCAACAAAGAGATGCTACTCTTGTTGGAGCTTTCATAAGAGACAAAAACACAGAGACAAATGTTTTGGCTTCATTCTTCCTCTTGCCCCTGGTCCTTTTCTTGGATGTGAGAGAATAAGGAGTGTGGTTTTTATTACAGGTGGTATGAATTCACTATTAACTCCTAGAATTTTTATGGATTAATATTTTTCTGGCATTCATATTTTAGATGATATAGCATAGAATGAAAAAACTCCAGGCCCAATTGTTTATTAAAGCAAGAGGGAAGAGTTGGATATGAGGTGAGATAAAACATAGCTCAATTTCATAATAACTTAATTTTTCAGTGTTTTAATACCAAGTAACTTTAAGCAATGGACAGAGCCATGTGATGTCTTTAAGTCATATTTTATATAAGAACAGACTACTTTAGAAAGTCCTAGAATATGGGGAACAGAAACAACCCCAAGTTTTTTTAGACCCTGGGTCATATGCTGTTTGAGATCTGTAGGCATCGAGCATGGTGGAAAGGCTGCTTAGTGCATGCCACAAATTGATGTTAACAAGGAAGCTGGGTATTCAAAAATGATTCAGAAAGAATCATGCTGTGTTTTTGGAAGAAGGCCTCTACCTCAAGAGACATGGATTTGATAGCCTCTTCTGGAGAACTGCACTCACAGGCAGCATTTCATTCCAACCCTAGGCAAGCAGGCAGAACTGGAGTCAGAGGCTGAGTGCCTGCCCATATGCTTCTGGCTGCAGCCAAGTTTCCTGTTCACAAAAATGACTGACAGACCCACTAGGCACTGCTTTTAAAGGGAGATCTCTGTTCAGAGCTTCAGATCTTGTAAATGAGTGAAGAGGCTCCCTGAGGCATTGGAATTGCTGCTGGCCCAAAGAATACAGAAAATATGGAATTAAAGATGACTTCAAAATATGTTTTCATTTTTGGAAATCCTGTCATGTTTCTGATGTTCCCTCTCACTGTGTCCTTTATTAATTTGGAACATTTTCATGTATTTGGAAGATAAAAGTGTAGCTCACTGTAGCAGGAATGAGCTTCAGGAAAGAAGGGTAATGTATGTACAGGAAGAACAGAGGAAACTGATTACCTGTTGGACCTGGGAGATAGGTGATGCTGAGTTCTGCTTACTCTCTTTCTACCTGGGTGGCAGTAGAGCTTTCTGGCCTAATAACTGGGGATAATTACTAGGTCTGTATGTAGGAGTCACCATAGTTCAGTATCAGTGTTTCCAGAAAGGGTATTCCTTCACTCATCAAAGATTTGTTGAGCAGCTATTGTGTTCTAGGAACGTGGCTATACAGTGATGACACAAACATGAAAAGGCCAGGAGCTGCTTTCCAGGATCTCACAGGGTATTTGAATTCCCCAAACTGAGGTAGAATAGCACGATGGATAAGGATAGAGAAGACTGGGGTTCCAGCCCTGGCTCTTCTACAAACTATTTGACCTTGGACAAGTCACTTTCCTTCCCCGAACCTCAGTTTTCATGTCTCTCACATTGGATGATGGTGAATGCTTGTAAATCCCTCAAAGGATTATTGACGATACAAGAGATAGCCTCTGGGTAGAAAACCATCAAGAAATAAAATGCTAAACAAATGTAAGCAGTCTTAATCACCTTAACGGCATAAAAATCTTAAGTAGAAATTTAAAAATCTAACTCGAGAAGCGTCATCCTCTGAGATTCTCCAAGCCAAATGCTTCATGGAGTGGATAGGAAGAAAAATAAATAGGAGTTATTAGGTTGCAGTAATAACTTACATTTAACAAAAACAATTGTATGACTGCCTGGTACACAATGCTTTACTTATGTGGTATTATGGAAGTCTTACAACAGTCTTGTGAAATGGGAATTACTGTCCCCATTGGACAGAAGACAAAATAGACTCAGAGAAGTTATAAAGCTTGTCAAAAGTCAATAAATATGTTCTAAGACAAACTGTGTGAAGCCCTAGGCTCCTGTGTATTGGTGAGTCCGACAGAGAAGCTTAAAAGCTAGATTTCTAGACAAGAGAAAGTAGTGTAAAGGAAGCCAAGATACTGGCAACAGAGAGGGTTGTGAGGGGAGCAAATTGGATGGGGATGAATACCCGGGCTGAGACCAAGAATAAAATTAACACTCAAGGAAAGACCAAAAAGAATGCATATGCTAAATGCCACAGGGGTATTATCTCCTACTCCTCAGCTTGTCATTTCATATCTACCAATACTTTTTTGTGAGCCCTTGATATTGTAGCCAAAGTAGAAAATAAATACACATTGCACCTATGCTGTGCCTGCTGCCTGATTAAATATCCAAGATGCAATAAAACCATAGTTTCCAGAACATTTTTTATTCATGAGGCAATCTCAACATGAAACAAATTGCTTAGGGGACTGAAAAGCTGTATTCATCCAGGCTAAATCAGATGCTTTCTATTTGAAATTTGTAAATTTGAGATGCTTTGTTCCTGGTTTTGTTGGTATAGATGTTTTTTGAAACCTGCCTCTAAAAATAAGTCAACATGTATAGCTGGGGTAGTTTGACACGTGGAAAAAAAGAGTCAAGAGCTTACTTGTTCACATTAAGGACCTTCTCTTTTTCTTCTATGTTCAGCAATAGGACATTGTGGACCTTGATTTCACAATGAAATTGTTTCTCAGAACCCTTCCTCCTCAAAACCCTGTCTCACTGGCTTAATTGATGCTCTCAGTGCACCTGCAGATAATGGCATGGTGCCGTGACTTCAGCCCATTTCATACCAGCTGCACGTGCTTATCTAAGAGTCCCCAAACCCGAGAGGGGTTGGGTCCTTTGGAGGCTGATAAACATTGTATAGCAAGCTCTTAGTTAATCCTGATTTCTTGGCTGCTTGTATTTTTAGCAGCTGATACAGCAAGGACAGTTATTTTTCCTAAAAACTTAACACATGTTTTTCTTTTTTTTTTTTTAATTCTTAGGTTGAAGTTCAACATTTGGCTCATGATTCTTAAGCTTTTCTACCATTGCTTGTCTCTAAAGCAGTAAAAATCTCACAAGGGCACATAGGCAAAAATTGGCTTAACATGGTAGGGGCTCTTGAATCTCTCTTTAAGTGTCATCACCTCATGATCACAGGAGGGTAAGTCCGAGATGTTGGGGAGAGCTTTATGAGAAACAAGGAGATCCTGAAAGTCATTTAATTCCTCCTCCTTGATCATAATTTTGAAATACCCTTTAGATTTGATCCCTTGACACGTCTTTCTTAACCTCTTCCTGCTCGGTCACCACACCATGTGGATTCATCTCTGCTTCTCAAACGTGCTCACAGAGCAGTTTCTTCTGCCAGAAATGCTCTTCTCTCCGTTCCTCCTAGATAACTTCCACTTATCTTTCAGACCTTAACTTAAATGTTACTTAAATATCTTCAGAGGTCCCACTGCAAATGCCCTAAACTAATTTCGTCTGCAGCAGCTTGTCATCACTACATTGTGATAAAGGGGAAACTGAGATGCAGAAAATTGGTGCTGTTGACTTAAAATTGACCCAATGTGAGATCCGGTTTTAAAATCTACATTCATAGGTTTCTGAAGCCTATACCTTCTGCTTCTATGCCTTTAACTGACTTGACAGAAAACTTGAGATCAGAGCAGAACAGCTGGTGGCTTGACTGCTGCATCACCACATTCTGAGTAAGAGCTCCCTAGAGTCCCCTGATTAACATTAGGTGTTTCCAAACCAGAGCTGTGGTGGAGGGTCTGGTCCCAAGGCCCCGGCCATGGACTTTGAGAGATTTGTGGGGCCTGGAGGTTGGCCTCGACTTACAAGGGCTGAACTTGCACAGCCTTTCTCCCAGAGCTGTCAGTTGTGTCTCTTCTCAGCAACCACATCTAAATAAAGCTTAGTACTGGCCACAGGAAGCAAGTCATGGGGCAGCACCTACCTCTGCCTCCGCAGGACCTTTGCCTGGCAGCTACCTTACAGAGCCCCTGTTGAGAGAGAAGCAAAATATTCCTTGTATTTGCCTTTTGCCTGAAAAAACTCAAAGTCTTTTTCCTCAGTACCTTCATTCAGCCCTCTGAGCCAACTGAACTCAGCAGACCTGCTGCTATTACTCTTATTGTTCTTACAGCTGTCAAATAGAGTCACCTAGAGGTTAAGTGATTTACTCAGTGTCACATAGCCAGCCAGTGACTGCAGGGGAACTAGAACCCCAGTCTTCCTACTTATGTTTTGGTGCAGTCTTCACTGCATCCAACAGTCTTGAAAGCAGTTGGCAATGACCTTACCTTGTCTGCCTGATGCCAAGAGGATAGTATCTCAGCAGCATAGATGGACCAGCCTTCCCTGCACAGGCTATCCTCACAGAGATCTCAACAATAGAATCTTAGTCTGGCCCTACTTTGACCAAACTCTGGAGTCTGCCTGGATTCCAATCTGAGCTTTTCTGCCTACAGCTGGGTCATGTTCCTCAACTCCTCTGTGTCTCAGTTTCAGATCCGTAAATAGAAGGGGGATAGTGATAATACTTATCACATGGGATGGTAATGAGCATTAAATGAGTTAATTTTCTGGGTCTCCTGGGTGTCTCAGTCAGTTAAGCATCTGACTCTTGGTTTAGGTCATGATCTCACAGTTCCCATACTCCAGCCCCCTGTCGAGCTCTGCACTGACTGTGGAGCCTGCTTGGGATCCTTTGTCTTCCTCTTTCTTTCTGCCCCTCCCCTGCTTGCTCTCTCTCAAAATAAATGAGCATTAAAAAGATTTTTTTAATGGTTTAATTTTATGCTTTACATGGAATAGTCCTGGGACATAAGAAGCAGTCCATAAATATTAGTTCATCGTAGGGTTCAACAGTTTTATTAGCTCCTCATTTTGTTCACTGTTCCACTGTAAACCCAGCTTGGTTATTGAGCTCACCCTACACAGATGGTTCTCATGGTAAGTTATGGTCTCTTTGGACCATGGATTTTACAAAGTCCTCTGCATCTGCCACATGTAGAACATTTCTGGCATCTTGAGATTTCTACATTGTAAAAGGGTGATTGAAGACCACACTATCTTTCTGGTGGGAGATTCCTTTAATTCTCAGTCTCTGGTTTGAGTTCATTTGCTGAGCAGACATAATCAACATGCCACAATAGAAGGAGTTACCAAGCTTAATCCTGTTCTAGAAACCAGCCTCACTTAATGCCCCAGCTTCTCTCTTATAATTAGGTCTACTGTTTCCCCAAATCCCTTCACCTGTCATGGAAATTGGCTCTTAGTAGGGGCATTTTATAACTGCAATATTCTGTAAAGGCTTAGCAACAAGGTTAGGGCTTGTGGTCAGCAAGAGAAAAAAGAAGCCTTTTCTCTAAGGTACTATTTTTCCACACAGGTTTCTGCTTTTCTCCACAAGTGAGCAGCAAGAACCACTGATTCTGAATCCCAGCAGGAGCATGCCTTTAATTGCCCCGACTAGCCAGGAGTCCAGGACAGTAAAGTGGAGTGATTACTGACTGCAGATGGATTGTCTCATCTGTAGATTCCCACCTGCAGAGATCCAAGGCATTAATTGAAAGCATTTAAAGGTGGTAGTTGGAGGAACCAGCATCTCCTCTTTTCTGTGTTCTGAAGTTTTATTCTGCTATTAAGAGACCTTGGAACCATTCACTGGGAGCATAAAACTGCATGTTCAAACAGTCAAACCAGTTACTACCTACTCCCTAAAGTGTACCATTGTATATTCTACATTGTGAAATCACAAACCAACATTGTACAAGCAGCTTGAGAAATCTGGTTTAGTAGCTTTGTGACCTTCCTCAAAGTCACTTAACCTTTCTGAACTTTAGGCTGTCCATCTGTAAATTTTCTACTTCACAGAGTTTCTAAGGAATAAAAAGGAAATAAAGTAAATCACCTAGCATCGACAGACACATATTCTTTGATATCCCCTATTTCCTCACATCTGGGGAAGAAGGGATTTGGTGGGGTGGGGAGCAGTACACAATTTGAAATTATATTCAGTCACTGTTTTCCAGTATGATAATACATTTCTCAAGTTGACTTTTATATTTAAGGAAAATTGAGGTTCTGGCAACTATCTAAAGTAAATTAAATAGAAATGAACTCATTCCAATGAAGTCATATAATCTGAGATGCAGTGTGGTTCTAAGAGATATTGATGGATTTTGTTGGCTGTTGAATCCCAGTGTCCTGACTAGAACCTGGCATATGGTAGGTACTTGATAAATGTTTGTTGAATAAATTGATCAGTGATACATTCTTATAAACGATCCAGCTTATTGACTGGAAGAGTTTACAAGTGACACAATGATCAACATGTCCTTTTCCCTGGGTACTCAACTTGAGTTTTGTCATTTAAAAATCCACAGACTAAGGACCATATTTACATACCATTAAAAGACAACTGACCTGAAAAGAGAACATTACATGCAAGCATGGCATTAGCACCATTTTCTTTAACTCTCACACTAGCAGTACAAGCTCTGGTGTTAGCTGCTACTTTATGGAGAGGTTAACTTTGTCCAAATTTACACAGCTAGGAAATAGAAGAGCAGATATTTGAATCTGAGTATGTCTGGCTCCAAAGGCAATGTTTATTTTACCACATCGGATTAGGTAAATATTTAGGAAAGGTTTTAACTGAAGAAATGCCAGTCCCTCTACCCCTCAATTGAAATGATACTTCTGATTCCAAGATCAGTTTGAATAATAAATGAGTTTCTTTTCTGAGAGGACCAGCACTATATGAATAGGTAGACTAACCCTGGAATCTTGAGGACGTGAGGAAGCAGGGAGTTGGTTGGTCCAAAGGACGAGGATTGGCCTTGAAAGAGATTATCTTTGTGCTAATACTCATAACATTAAGCAAATTGCCATAGTCCCTCTATGGTCTAGAGTTTTTCAACAAAAAGCTAAGTTGATACAGGGTCAAAGGGATAGACGGAAACAGCTTTGAAGATGACTGAGGGTTCTACCCAGAAGAAGTCTGGTGAGGAGGAGGAAGGAGGTTGACCAGAGCTTGAATAGAGGCTAAGACCATATGTTGTTGCAGAGAGACCAGGGCACACAGTGAAAGATTTTAATACCATGGAAAAAAAAAAAAAAAAAGGAAGTGAAGAATTGGAAATGGCTTTAATATTGCTTATTCGGAATGGTGATGATGTGCCTTCACTTAGTGTTCTTGGCACTAAGTTATATCCAGGCACTGGGCCACCTGCTTGGCTCCATAATGTAGCATGATTGTGGCTTCTTGAAGGCAGAAAATATGACTGTCATATTTACCTGTATATATACCCTCTGTTATCAAAGAGCATGAGCTCTGGATCCAGACTATCTAGGTTCAGGTCCCAGTTTTACAAATTAATGTATTTTTAACTGGGTCTGAATTTCCCCATGCATAAGAACCATGATCCCACTACCTTTTTGGCTAAGCATAGAGATTACATACCTTCAATACCTATGAAAGAGAACAGGCCCTGGAATATAGAAAACTATCAATAAATTGTAGCTATTATAAGTAAGTTCCCCCCCCGCCCTTTTTAAATCTTCAAATACTCTATCACTTACAACAGAGTGGAGATTCTTCCTGAAGTAACTCTCCTTCACATATTTTTTCTTGCCCTCCTATTTTTTCCGATTTCTTTCATCCTTGCCTATCACTTCAGGACAACCTGTCTGATTATCTCTCTGTTTTATTTTGGAACCTGAAACATTGGGAGAAGCCAGCTGGAATCAGTAATCAAACTCCATAATTTATGAAAATCACCATATTGACATCAGAACTTCCACATCTTCATCAGCCTCTGCAGACACCTCTCATTGCGTTTTGTTTCTAGCATCAGCACTGGGATAAAACGTTATTCCTTTTTGTTCTCTTACTGGAGTCATTGCTGATGCTTTGGAATAGATTTTCCATAGCAAATTCATGGTTTTTAAGCTATTCTTGAAGTGAATGTGTTGCTGTGGACCAGCTTGCAAACTTACCTGCTATTTGTAACATTATTTCTACAAAAAATTATATTCTTTATCCTAAGCAACTCAACTGACTCAACTAGGAACTTCCTCACATGAAAATACATATTTTATATAGTCATACATTAAATTATCTCTCAAAACTTACTTAGGCAATAAGTACTATTGTTTCCATATTACAAAGAAACAGAAATACAAGATTTAGAAATTTACATAACTCACCTAAGTCATGTAGCTAACAAGACAGGATAGGGAAGTAGAGCCCATTTCTGTTAATTTCTAAACCACTTTTCCCACCATATACATAACACATTAAATCAAGGTATAAATGTGTATTTACAATGAGAAGCTGGCTAGCTATTGAGTGATAATGATGATCTTGATGGAAGTTACAAGTTTTGGGACTCCTGGATGGCTCAGTCAGTTAAGTGTACAACTCGTGGTTTCAGCTCAAGTCATGATCTCACGGTTCATGTGTTCAAGCCCCCCATTGGGCTCTGTGCTGACATTGTGGAGCCTGCTTGGGATTCTCTCTCTTCCTCTTTCTCTGCCTCTCTCTCTCTCTCTCTCTCTCTCTCTCTCTCTCTCTGTCTAATAAATAATCATTAAATAAAGTTACAGGTTTTTAGGAGTAAGTATGGACCAGGAATCATTTTAAGTGTATGATCTTAGTAAGCCTTATTATAGTTGTAAGAGATTGGTCTTATTTCCATGTACAAGTGTAGAAAATGAAGCTCCTACAACTGAAGAATTTGTCAAAATTCACAACACCAGTATGGGACAAGAGTGAAATTAAAATTCAGATCAGTTTGAATCCACATTCCATATTTTTAAAAAAATCACCTCCACATTTTGCTTCTTCAGTACCTGGATGAGCTGTCTGCCTCTTCTCTGTGTTAATGTGGCTTGCCCTGTTAAATACTAGTGCATTAGACTGAAAACAGAGGGAGGCTGCTGGTGCTCTTGGTGGTGGGCAAGACAACACTCAAAGATAAATGTCAGAGCCAAACAGAAAGTATGTGTGTGTCATTAGTTTACATGTGATATACATATCCCTGGGAACAGATGACATTGTCCAGAGTCTGAAAGAACAGAAAAGCAATGATAGAGGTTGGGGGTGACTCTGACCATCTGGATGTGGATGGAGGAAGAAGTGGTAGGATGAGAAAGCCTTTTTTTTCTAGAGAGTCTTTTAATGAATCCTCAGGGACACAGTTTGTTACAAGGGAGCTTTTGCAACTCATTAATTGCCTTGAACCTTAATGGCATTCTGCAGATTTGGAGTTCCATCTTCATTTAGTCTGTGAAGAATTTTACTTTGTATGAATATTAGGTTAATATTGCTCTGTATGCAATTTGTATATGCACTGTGATTTAGTAGACTTTTTAAATGTTAGGACTGAAATGATGTTTCACAGAAATTTGAAAAATCTGTGTCAGATTATAATGATTCTATGCAGAAATGTTATTATAAGGATTGGTTTGTAAGTAGTTCTTATTTCTAGTTAACAAAAAACTTTTGTTCAGGTTTGGTCACTAGAGAAATACTAGTTTTTTCCCCCTCATTGCTCTTTCTTATAATAATGCCTTTACTGCTGTAAGAGGAGCCCACCATTTATTTAATGGCTCCCCAAATTATTTGCAATCAGCAGGAGAGTTCCAGACTGTGAAGTTTTAAACTCTCATAAACAGGTGTAAGTTAAACTACTCAAATGTCCTGAAATGAACTCATTTTCGGGGGATGTCCCAACTGACTAAATACAATTTCAAAAAGAAATTACAACAGACTTACTTCCCCACATTTATACAACCTACTTCAATGAATACCTTAACCCATATCATTATGATTCCCATCCCTTGAAATTTAGCCATGCACCTAATTTTTCCCCCTATCGTTTTCAAATCATGGGCACATTTTTTTTTTCAAAATTGGGGGTACCTGGGTGGCTCAGTCATTTTGAGCATCCAACTTCAGCTCAAGTCATGATCTTAAGGTTTGTGAGTTCGAGCCCCACACTGGGCTCTCTGCTGTCATTGCAGAGCCCGCTTCATGTCCTGTCTCCATGTCTCTCTGCCCCTACCCCACTCATTCATTTCCTCTCTCTCTCTCTTTCAAAAATAAAAAAATAAACTTAAAAAAAAAAAAAAACCACATCTGATCATGCCACTCCCCTGCTTAAAACCCTTTAATGGATTACAGTTACTCTTGGGATAAAACCCAGAATTCTCTTCATGACCTCCATGGTCCTTCCTGATCTTTCCCATTGTGACTTCTCCATTTTCATCTCCTGTCATCACCCCCACCCTTGTTTTTGCCACGTCCCCTTTCTGCTACTGACTTTTTTCACATGTTGTTGGATCTGCCTTGAATGTCCTTCCATACTCTTCCCCCATCCTAATTTATCTGCTTATCCTGTAAGCCTCAGGTCTTTTGCTATATTCTGGCATAATACTCTATGCTTCCTTGAGTACATGTTGCAGCATAATTAAATGATGATTTGCTAATAAGTACATTGTGTTTATATCTGTCAACCCTACTAGACTGTAAGGACAGGGGCCACTTATGTTATTTATGTCTGCATTTGCAGTATGTAATACAGAATCAGGTACATCACTGGTCACAGAAAATATGTTATGAATTAGGAAATATGTCAAAGCATTTAGAAGAATGGCTGAAATAGAGTAGTGCTCCGTGTATTAAGTAATTTAATGGTTGTTGCCATTGGTATTTTTCTTTTATTAGTAGGTGTTGATCTGATCAGAGGTTTTTAGACTGTACTACAGGGCCTTGGGTCCTACTTGCAGTTCATCTATGTGGCCTTTGGAAAATCATCTAATTTCTCAAGACTTTGGTTATTCTACTTTATAGGTAGTTCTTAAGAACTTTTATTTTAGAATCCCTGGAAATACAGATTCCCTTAAAACCAAAGTAAAGGGAAAAATAAAAGAGTTGGCTAGTGATGAAGTTGGGTGTTTTTCTTCAGGTCTCTAGCTTTTGTTTCTGAAGTATTTTCCACATCCAAGGTGATTTTTTATTTCCTAGACATAAAGAGCCAACCCATCATCAAATTATTGTTACTAAAAAGACCCTTACATCATTGATTGGGCTTGGTAAATAGCTCACATCTTGCTTCCCTCTCTCAGTCTGGATCAACTGAGAAACAAGTTAGCAGAAGCACCCTAGTACCATTTCGTTACTGATAGAGGCCAAGTTGGAGGATATAGCTCTTGTGTGATATTCAGAAGGACATGCTGTCTGCCTCTGTAACTACATAGTGAGACAACTTACTCAAGGGATGTGGAGACTTCACAGGAGGCACACAGACCTAGGAACCCACCTCTCACTGGTTTAGGCAGAGAAGTAAGGAGAAAGAGGCCAAATTTCCTATGCACAAGAACCTTGTGCACTCAGTGGGGAAACCTGGACCTAGAACCCAGTAATTCTGTCTTCCTCTGTGAAAAGGAATAAGAGATGGGACAATAAGCTAGGACTGGCTGTCAAATCAGGGGCAAAATACTGTCATTTTAAATATCAGTTATCCATGAATTTCAACTAGGGATTAGACAGTTTCTAGAAATAAGCAAAGTGGACTATGTCAGGCAACTGGTATTATGGGAACATTTTTTTTTTTTTTTTTTTTTTTTGCAAACTAAAACAACAAAAAAGAAAAACATAACCCAGGAGCTACCAGGATTTAAAAGCTGTAGCAAGCATTGTAGGATTCCCTGGGGCATTTTGGGTTTTGAGCCTGAATTTCACATGTGGAATGGCAGGCCTTGTCTTATTCAAAGGCATCTTGGAGCCCCTGGGAAAGGCTTTTGGTACGGAGAGACTTCCCAGAGCCCCTGACATTATTCCCTGAACATAGTGTTACCTCCCTAGGAGACAAACACTGTTTCTTAGAGCCATTGCCATATTTATATCTTCTCTTTCTTAATTTCTTTTAGGTTTTTACCCCCAGAGGCTTATTTTCAGGACTACTTTCATTAAGGAAATGGAATCCAGGTGGTGTTTTCTGAAGCAGTTGCCATAATACTGCAAGTCTTTAGAGAGTTTGTACATATGTATCAGTGTGTCTTTGTAATTACACATAAACACAAATATACACACACACACTTATAGCTATTCAGGTGTGTAAACATAAATGTAGTGTCATATATGTGTGTGTTTTAACTCAGGGTGACTTAGCTGACAAGTATGCTGCACTGTCTGCCCCATGACTGGAAAAAAATATGGAGAGAAGATGGTGGCAGGGACTAAGCCAGCTGTAAGGCTAGTTTCCAAGGAGGAAGGTCAGCCTCCTGACTGGCAGTGTCCAAGAGGGCACAAATAATTTGACATCATTAGCTAAGGAGGTCTAATCTAGGAGGGGTTGGCCAAAGATTGTAGGTGGCACTAATGCTGAAATTGAAGTAGCCAAGCCAGTTAATTCATTGATCTGTTAAGAACAATCCAGGTAGGTATTGGAAATCTAGACAACAAAATCAAGACCCTGGACAGAGGGGCCTACAGGGTTGGACTGGATCACAGAGTTTCTTTTTTTTATTTTTTTTTTTAAATTTTTTTTTCAACGTTTATTTATTTTTGGGACAGAGAGAGACAGAGCATGAACAGGGGAGGGGCAGAGAGAGAGGGAGACACAGAATCGGAAACAGGCTCCAGGCTCTGAGCCATCAGCCCAGAGCCCGACGCGGGGCTCGAACTCACGGACCGTGAGATTGTGACCTGGCTGAAGTCGGACACCTAACCGACTGCGCCACCCAGGCGCCCCAAGGATCACAGAGTTTCTACTTAGCAGGTCAGGTTTATCTTTGGTCTCTAGTTGTACCTTTTTGCAAATGAGGAAAGGGAGGCCTAAAGCCTCATGTTACATACTGGGTTTATACAGTCGAGAAAGAGAAAGGTTCCCTCTTGGGGAGCCTCCACAATTCCAAGGGTTTTTCAGAATACAAAATTAGTGACAGCACAACTTGTTCTGATTAGCTCATGGGGAAAAACCATTAATGGATGGGCAGCCTTATTCAAGTTTGGCTCATGAGCTAAGTGAGGTGGAGTCTGAAGTCATAGACCTTAGAAATTAAGAGATGAGCCCATGTAAGGAAAGTGAAGGCACACATTCATGACCAACACCCACCCACCCACTCCCACACAGAAGTAGTATATGCCTATTTATGGACACATAATCACATATTACTGTCATGAAGCTTAACTCCTGGCTGATTTCTGTCCTAGTCAAAGGCTGGAAGAAGGCCAATGAGGAGTTGCAAATGATTTTTTGTTATTCTTCAAATATCTCTTATATCTCATCCAATGGGATAGAACATGTTATAATGGTCAGCAGGAGATATCATGCTTGAAGCGCACTTTTGTCTGGTATGAAATATTACCCAGGAATATCTGGACCTATAGTGTAATGACAAAATACAGTTTCAATAGAAGGGTGGAGAAATGTATGACTCTGCAGTCAGCAGGAGAGAGGATCACCAATCTAATCTGGAAGGAGGCAAACAGCCATACTACCTGTTACTTAATAAGAGTGAATATTTATTGAATGAATCATACTGTGTGCACCCATGTAGTATCACAATCATAAATAGTCGTCCTGGGGGCAGAAAGTTTTCTCTTGAAGACTTAGGTAATTTAAGCTTTTCAATTGAGCAGACTGTGTGAAGATGTGTTACCAGTCAGAAAGTGACCCGGGGTCATATGGATTTCCTCAGCAGAGTACCGTTCATGTGACACCATGAACAAATAGTCCAGGCTTCATGAAAAAGAATTCATAAAGATGGAACCATGTGAAGGGACATTTGCCACTATGTCACTGTCACTATTGCACTCATTTCTGTTTTTAACTTTCGGTTTTCAAAAGTTTGTGTAAGAATTAAACCTAGAGTGTGTATGTCTTGTTGCCATTTTCCTCTACCTCTTATGGACTCTGCTGCCCGTTGGCAAGCAACTGAAGAAAAGAACTGATGATTCAGGGTCTGGGCCTAAGGCCAAAGCTAATTAACTCTGAAAGTAAATGAAAGCTGTTACCCATGTTCCTCAGAACAGAGCAAACCAATATTTGTATTTTTTGCTGTTCCCAGACGACAGTGCTCTGGTTGTGGTGAGTAAATTGCAGGTAGTGTGATTTTCAACCTAAATTGACAGGTGTAGAATAAGGGGTGAAGAGGTCCCATAAGTAATCTCTTTTAATAGCTTACAGACTATATTCTTTAAGGAGATACACTACACTTATTTTGAAATGTACCTAATTCAGTAATTTTCTAATCTCACTCCAAGTTTCCCTCCAGTTCTCCAGAAGATTTCTTATTCCTAACTATCACAGTCTTCACTAATTTAGTGTGATTTTTTTTTTTTAGGAGCTAAGGATTCCGGTATTTTTTTTTTCATTTGTAGGTTTAAGATGTATACATATATAAACATAATTATATATATACATATATATATGCATATATATATTTATAATTTCCACCTAATGCCACAATTTATTGAACACTTACTGTATGCTAGGCATGTATTTATAGTATCTGTAACCCTTTACCCATCTTATAATCACTCTGATTCTGATGGGAGAAAACACAGATTATATTTGGTAGAGCCAGTATTCAAACCCAGATCTGGCTCCAAAGTCTATCCTTTTTCTTAATCTACACCATGCTGCCTCTCTAAATCATTTGGGATTGGGTTCAGCTGCATATAGTGTAAATCCCAAATAATATTAATTAAATGATATTTTTGTCTTACATAGAAGAAATTCAGAGCTAGGGATTCTAAGGCAGCTCTACAATCCCTAGACTCTCCTTTTCCCTACTCCACTATCCTTATCGGTGATGTCCATCCCCAAGGTCATGTCATGGTCTAAGATGGCTGCTGGGACTTTAGCTATGAGGTCTGCATCAGTTTTTACCTAATTATGACTTACTCATGTTCATAAGTCTAACATTTAGGATAGCTCCTGGCACAGTGAATGAACAGATAGATGGAAGTGAGTGATCTTGAGACTTACACTTATGTTGAAGCTGAGGCATACTTAAGACAACCTCAGATATATTGACTTATATATTTTTTTAAATTTATTTTTGAGAGAGAGTGGGGGAGGGGCAAATAGAGGGAGACAGAGAATCCAAAGTGGGCTCACATTTCAGCAGAGCCTGACTTGGGGCTCGAACTCAGGAACCATGAGATCATGACCTGAGCCATAGGCTCAACCAACTGAGCCACCAAGCAGCCCCATTATCTGTTTTTCAATCTACCACATGTGCCCCTTTTTCCGTTTCTCTCTCTACTCCGTTCCCAAAACTAAATGCATCATCTGGCTCTTTCCAACTCATTGTTCAAGTTTTGGCTGCCTCAGCATTCTCTCTGAGAAGCCTTCTCTGTTCTTCTGAAACCTACAAATGCAAGAGGACAAAAAACAAAAAAAAAATCTACTTTCACCAAGTTTTTGAAGCCAGCTACCTTTCTACATTTCCTAGACTCACTCAGTTCGTATAATCGCTTTTAGGTCTGTTCTCAGAATAGTGCTTGACTCAGGTGAATCTTCAGAAGCCAAGATTAAACCAAGGGGAGAAGGCCACAACAGTCATTGAATAAGTGGTAAAACTTGCTGGACTGTGCCTGGAAAAGAACCTGTACTTATTTCAGAATTTTCTATACAAGCCACCTTTTATTTATTTTTGTCTCTACTGAGGACTCATTACATGAATAATAGCTAAGACAGAAGTCATTCTGTATGGCAGAGACAGCAATTTTCAGCAGTGTTTATATGACAGTAGGTCCCCAGAGCAGAAGGCTGTATGGCTAATCTCTTCCCCAGACTTGTCATTTTGCTCCTCTAGCTGTAGGGCATTTATAGAGTTACAGTCTTCAGAGGCACTGCTGCTTTTCAGGGTCAAGAATGGCATTGTCCCAGGTACATTCCTGAAGTGTGGAAAGAGGGTGATACAGCTGCTTGATGTAGTGTTTGTCTCCTTAACCTATGGGGCATGCGCAACCTATGTGGGGATGTGTGGCCTCATGCCAGGAGCATAAAACCCAGGATAATCACAGCAAGTAAGTGTTATTAAAGACTTGCTGAGAGGAGGTTGTGAATATGTAATTTTTATTTTGTTTTAAAAAAAGTTTTATTTATTTTTTTTTTAGTAATCTCTATACCCAATGTGGGGATCAAACTTAAAACCCCGAGATCAAGAGTTGCACACTCTTCCTACTGAGCCAGCCAAGCACACCTGTGATTTTTTCTTTGAATAATTAATTCAAAATAAAAATAAATTCAAAAAATCAGCTCTGTCATTAAGAAGAATACTAAGTTCATAGGAATTTTTAAGATAAAATACAAGTCTTGAAAATAATGGTGTTTTGGACCACGAACCCCCAGACTTACCCAGAATCAGACTGATTATGCTTCTGTAGTGTTAAGGTGAGAGTGATATGATGGAAAGGATAGGGACTTTGGATCAGGCAGACCTGGATTCAAATCCTGACTCCAAAGGGATTTATATGACTTTGAACTCTTAGAAGCTGTTTTCTTGTCTGTAAAATCAAAATTATAACATTGGTCTTGCAGCTGGTATTGTGATTAGTGACAGTGTATATAAAGTGCACAGCAATGTTTAATCAGAGGTTTGCATTGATGTTTAAATTATTCTGCTACTAGAGATCAGGGAAGCAGAGTTGGAAACTGTGAGTGAGCCTTTTGTGAAATGGCATGACTTTAGGGTTCTGGAGCTTCTGGTAGACACACTGGCACCCCATCATAAGCACCCTACTCTTTGATCGCCTCCAGTCCTGGAGAGAGTCAGCATAGAATATATCACTGAAGTTATTCTTTTTCCTCATGGTTTATTCATTAAAATCATGTGTAGTGATAGTGCTTTCTTGATTTAAATATGATAAATGATTAGGATGCCTACTTCATATCCTGAAAACCTAATTAAAGGAAGAGAAAGAGACTGCCCTTTGAAAGCTTACACATTTCATTTAGATATGGACATCTTATTAATGAGAGAGACAGGGTAGCTGAGACTGTGTTAATGCAATCAGAAGGAAGGTTGGAATTGAGCCTGACCATGTTACTCTTCCTTCCATCCCATTCCTCTTAACTCCTTTGGATGGCTTGAAGGGCCTCCAAGATCTGATCTTAACTATCCATTCTTCCATCAACCCCGTACACACTAATCTCCAGCTTTCTGAAGTTCCCACAGCAGGCCCTGTTTTATTGGGCCCCAGTGCCTTTGCATATGTTGGGCTTTGCAAGGAAACTCCTTGTCTCACCTTTTTTGTCAGGTCAATGCTGCCCTTTCTTCAAATTTTAACACAGGTTTCAACTTTTTAGGCACTTTATTAATCCTTTCAGTTATGGATTGAAGGCCCTTCACCCTCAATCTTAGGGAAATGTGTACTTTACTCTCCTGTAGCATTTATCACCAATATTGCAAACATCTCTTTTTTTCCACTATAAGAAATTCCTTATAAAAATCAATGCAGTCTTGACTACTAAACCGATCTCAATGGCTTAATACCATAAGATTTGTTTCACTCTCTCGTCATAGTCCATATCTGGGTGGTGAATGAAAAAGGAGAGTCTGTTCCATATAGATTTTCAAGGGCCCCAGAAATGGATTTTCCCTTGTAAATGGTTCCAACCATTCCATGGTCTGAGAGTCACCCAGTATTTTTCTTTGTTTATCCAGCAAACAAGGGAAGAGAGTGATCATGGAGGATCTTCACAGGACTCTTTAGGAGCTAGGCCTAAAACTGGGGCACAGCATTCTTCTGACATTACATTCCATCTGTCAAAACTTTGTCAGATGGCCCTTACTGACTTCCAGGGGGATCAGGGAATGTAGTCAAGCTTTGTGTTCAAGGAGTAAAGAGACAGGGTGTGGCTAGTAGACACCAGACTTCCTGTTATTTTCCCTCTGGTATTTTCTCCATCACATTTATCAAGATCAGATATAGTATATAAAATATTTATTCATTTGTTTGTTGCCACCCCCCCCCCCCCCACCACAGACATTTAAATATATACCTGTGATGTCAGGGAGTCTTGTCCATTCTGTTTATTTTTTTATATCACCATCTAGAACAGTGCCTGGTACATTGTAGACACTCAGATATTTTTTGAGTCCTGGATACCCATCATTTGTTTTTTGCATAATGCTTTCAGTCTTCTTGGCATGAAAGTGACAAAAACTAATATAAAAATTGGATGTAAAAATAATGTCAAAAAATGAGGATTAGATGTAGAAATGGAGGGGAAGAAGATAACAATTATTAGTGAATAGTGGTGGTGGCTTGACTTACAGATTCAGAGATAAAATGCTTGCTCTGAAAGGACACACCTGAAGCCACTAGGGAACATTGTGAAAGTGTTTCAGTGTTTCTTCCCAGAATGCTGATTTTTGATGCCATCCAAACCTTCAGTGGATGCAGCTTGAAGGAATCGTCTGTGGAGCTAAATAAACCTATAATGAGTACTTAAACCATTTCGATTTAGTCTTATCAGAAAGGTCATTCAGAGAAAGAGGCATTTTGATCACAGCAATTCTCTTCACAGAAATGGTATCTGGGAAGCTAGTCTCTTTCTATTTGATTATTCAAGGATACATTGAGGATGCAGAGAACATTTGCCAAAACCTATCTTTAAAACTCAGCTGCATAAAGAAGAAACAAATGCACTGTAGGATTGAAATTGCCAGAAGAAACCATTCAGCAACTTCTTCAATAAAGTCAGCCTAGAATGTTGGACTCAGGATCATGGCATTATAGAAATATGGACTTGGAAGGGACCTGCAAGTGAAGAAAATGGGGTCTAGAGACAAGGGCACTCTCTGTCAGGCACTGTGCGCAACACTGTGCAAAACACAAATAGGCATTGCTCTTTTCAACGGGCATTCCTATTCTGACTCGTTAACTTGCACACTCTCCGTACAGCAGGCATGTAGCAGAGCTGGATCCACAGTGAGATCTGACTCAATCCCTGTTGTTTTTCTCAGGGCTAAAGAATATTAGCCACATAAGCCTCCACCCAATTTCTGTGAAATAATATACCCAGAATAACAGCTCCATTATTTTGACTTCTATTTCAGTGCTCTTTCTACCAGAGTTAATTTTTAATGTAGAGACACAAAGATGCATTTTTTGCAATAAAATCTATTTATTAAACATCAATCTATATTCTAATCCTCTCATACTTTTCTCAATTTTGAGTTTAAAGACTTTATTTGTCTCAGACTAGACATAAATTTATATTTTACCATAAGTGTGTTTTTAGTATTTATGCTCATATTATTCAGGTTTTCATATTGTCCACGTCTGTGTCTCCATAAAAATGGTACTTTCTGTTTTACAAAAGGTACATTAGCTTTCCTCACTGTGTGCAAATATCTTGAAAGCCTAATGTTTCCATTTTATAAAGTTGATTACTTACCTGCCAAGTGAGAATAGTGTCAGAATTTAGAAACACATTTATAGTTTCTAAGTGGTGTCATAAATTGCAAATAAGAACATGAAGTATTCAGTATTAACACTAATAATAGCTAACACTTAACAGCCTAATACGTGCAAGTCACAAGTACCTTTTTTAAAAAACATATTAACTCATTTTGTCCTCACACAATCCTCTTAAGTGAATATTATTATTACTCTATTTTGCAATTACAGAAATGGAGGCACTGAGAGGTTAAACAAGTTGCTCAAGGTCACACAATTGGTGAAATGACAGGGCCAGGATTCTAACCCAGACAACCTTGCCCCAGAGTCTAAGCTCCTAATCACTCACAACGCTGTCTCTAAGAGTGCATTTCAGGACTTTGTACAAACCTTTGGAAGAGTCTCTATCATGCCCTCTCCTTTCTTATAGAAGCCTACTCTAGACGCTGTACCCATACCCAACACATATCCACCCTATCTCCTCTGGTCCCAAAAATATGCCAGACATAATTCGAGTAGTGGGGTGAGAGAGCACGTGAGGACATGAGGTGCTGGAGAGCTTACTACCAGCAGACAGGGCAAGGAGAAGGGTGGAGCCAGACCTGGTGCCCTCCCACTCACTCACTTCCTAGTTGCATGACCTTGGGCATGCTATTTAACTTCTCTGAATCTCAGTGTCTGCATGTGCACAGTTAGAGAAAAGAATGACCAATTCTCAGTATTCAGTAAGACCCCCTTTAGAAGCAGTATATCTGAAGCACCTCCATTAAAATTGTCACATAATAGATGCTTAAAATGTGGGCATTATTATCAATAAAGTGTGATAAAAGAGGACCATTATATAACTCACAAAATGCAGGTAAACTGAGTTGAAAAAGCAGCTATGTAGATAGAAGAGCATGTAAGTTTTGCCCACCCTAAAAGGAAGTTTATTTTCAGTATCATGTGTAATAATTAATAGCTTAGACTTTGGAGTCATGCAAATTTGGTTTTTTTAAAAAAAATGTTTTATTTATTCTGAGAAAGAGAGCTTGAGAAGGGGAGGGACAGAGAGAGAGGGAGAGAGAGAATCCCAAACTGTCTCTGCACTGACAGCCCAATTCAGGGCTCGGACTCACGGACCTGTGAGATTCTGACCTGAGCTGAGATCAGGAGTCAGATGCTTAACCAACTGAGCCACCCAGGTGCCCTGGGATTTTTTAATCTATTTTGATCTCAGTTCTCTACTTCTTGGATATCTGTCCTCAGGTAAACCTTCCTAAGCTTTGTTTCTTCACCTACAAAGTAGAGACAATTGTAATTACTTCAGAAATCTGGGAATGAAATTATCTAAATATAAACATTTGGTATGTATGTGTGTGTATACATGTATATACACACTATCACACATCCAATGGCATATGGAGCTAGCTCTTGGATGAGTATATTCATTTGGTACTAAAGCATTTCATTGATGATGGGAAGGTCTCTAGATATTTCATCCCTGTGCTAGTTAAAATTCTCTAGGGAAACAGAACCGATAGATTTATATGTCATATATATACATATATATCTGTATCTACCTATCTATAACTATCTAGAGATTTATCATACGGAATTGGGTCACATGATTATGGAAGCTATCAAGTCTAAAATCTGTACAACCAATGTCTCCATTTGAGTTCAAAAGCCAGAAGAAACTGTACACCCAATAAGAGCCAATGTTCTAGTTCAAAGGCCATCAGACAGGAGAATTCTCTTATTGGGGGGGGGAGGGGAGGATCAGCTTTTGTTCTTTTCAGGCCTTCAACTAATTGGATAGGGCTTCGCCTCATAATGGAAGGTCATCTGTTTTACTCAGTCTTTGGATTTAATGTGAATCTTGTTCACAGAACGAGACCTCACAGAAGATCTCATCCTCACAGAAACACCCAGAATAATGTTTGACTGAACATCTGGATACCCCATGGCCTATTCCAGTTGACATATAAAATTAACCATCATAATCCTTACTGGTCTATGAGGTAGCCTCCGACTCTTTCATGAAAAGAAAACAGTATGTCTATTCCTTTGGGTCCAAGTTTTAAGCTCAGAGGAGAAGAAGTACACATGGTAGGAAAGAGGTTTAGGTAGAAATGCTTTAGCCTAATTTCTCATTATGCCTATAGGAATCCTTGGTGGTGGTGGTGAGGGGGGAGATGGAAACTGAGGTGAGCAAATTCACCTGTGCTAAAGAAATCATACCACAAGTGGAGGGGATTTAACATACCAAATTCTGTGACTTTCTTTGTGATTTAGAATGTGAAATCAGCCACAAAAATAGAACCACAGAGTCACTGAATGCCATCTACTCCTAGATCTTCCTTTGATTGGCTTTGAAAACAAATAGAATTGGTTACTGGAAGTCCTTACATTCATTCATCAAACTCTTTTTCATCATTGACTGCATCATAGTCACATAGTCATAGGTACATTGTTTAGTCCTAGAGTTAAAGATAAATATTTCCCCCACTCTTTTTTTATTTTTTTATTTTGAGGGAGAGAGAGCACAAGCAGGGGAGGGGCAGAGAAAGAGGGAGAGAGAATCCCAAGAGATAGGTGTGCATCTCTACCTCACAAACCAAGAGATCATGACCTGAGCCAAGATCAAGAGTCAGACACTCAACTGACTGAGATACCCAGGCTCTCCATATTTCCCCCCAACTCTGAAAGAGAAGATAGGCACTGAAACAAAGTAGTAGCAGTGTTATAGCAAAAGTATTTATGGAAGGTGATGCCGTCATAAAAGAACGAACTATGTCCAGGAAGTTCTGGGTGGTGCAGCAGCTGGTTAATAAGAAGTTATAAGACTGAGAAAAAAAGTCCTCAACTGGGTTATGAGGGTTGAATAGGAGTTTCTTAGATTAAAAAGAGTGAAAGGGAATTTCATACAGGAGATGAGCATGTGCAAAGTCATGAAGGTGAAAAGGAGTTTTAAATAATTGGAGAATATCGAAAGTATGGCAGGTGCATACCTGGAGAGGCAGTGAAGCATAATAGATAAGCTCTTAGCCTCTGAAACCAGAATGCCTAGGTTTAAATTTTGGCTAGGCCACTTACTATCAATGTAACTTTGTACAAATTACTTAACTTTTTTTGATTCAGTCCCCTCGTGTAAAATAGGATTAAATCACAACATATATAAAACACTTAAAACAATATGTGACAAATTGTATGACCCTATAAATGTTACATTGTTATTGTATGAGTACGCCATGATAACAAATGTACCCAACATCTCTGTGATTTATAAAAAACAACCCTTTATTTTCACTCATGTTACTTACCTGTAGTCACTGTGGCTATTCTCTGGCTGGGGACCTGCTCCCCTTATCCTCTTATCCTAAAACCCAAACTAAGGAAAGGTGTCCATCCGAGACATGCCATTCTCAGTGCAGAATGTCAACACAAGAATACTGGCAGAAACTCATGGTGCTTCTCCCAGCTTCTGCTACGACATAATGTGTTCATGTTTACTCGTATTCCATTAGCCAAAGCATGTAATATGACCAAATGCAAAATCAAAGGGCAGGATTGTATCATTTTCTAAGAGAAAGGGCAGTGGATAGTTACTGAAAATTGAGAACAGTAATACAGTCTACTATAATCATCATATATAAGCCTCTTCATGTTATCTTACATAGGGTGCTGGTGGGGAAGGTGCAAAGTAGCTTGGGAAGAAATAAAAGGTCCAGAGCATATCTGGAAATCAATTTTATTTTCCTGGATGTATTCTAAGATTTTGGCCCCAGTGCCTTCCCTCCCATATTTCCTGCCTTGTTTTCTGTTTTGTTCTGATGCAATCACCCGAACTCTAAGCACAAGATTGAAAAGCTGGGGCCTTTGCCACATGTTACAATATGTTATAGCTTGGATTTGAATTATGAATAGCAAAAATAAAAGCGTTTATGTTACCTCTGTAATTGATGTCCTGACCTCTTGTTGTCCAAGCGCTATAAACATTTTTCAGTCTCCTATTAATTATAATTGTACTCACTAACTTAGAGTCAATTGTCATTTTCATTATATTCCATGACTTTGTAATTAAGCCATTTGAAATAGATGGAATTTGCAATTGTGGTGAGTAAATAATTTCAGATTTGATTTTCTGTTTTTGATAGATTTGAGGAGGAGGTTTGGAATTGAAACTCCTTTTCAAGGGGACTGTATGTACACAAATGTCATTGGTAACTACTTCACTCTGAATTATGATTATGTGTGTTTGGTTATCCATAGAATAAAAAGGATAATTTGAAAATGTTAAAGTATTTTCATAGAAATGTGGCTGCCACTTTTCTTCCCTCACAAGAAGGAAGGCTCTTAAGAAATAAAAGAGCCTTTGCTACTCTGTCTATAAGTTTCCTTGGGATCTAAATGCTAACTTGTGGTTAGCAAAGGAAACTCGGGACTGCTTGGGACTGCTTGGGACTTGCTTCTGTTTCAGCAAAGGAAACTTGGGACTTCAGAACAGGAGTTCTATAGCCAGGGCTCTGCTGCTGGGATATCAGATCTGGAGCCAAGACATTTGGAAGACCATGTGAACTGAGTAGAGAGGGGAGGGAGAAGATGAGGGTGGAACCAACTGGTATAAAGATTGTTTTTTTCAGGTCAGCATGTGCTTAAGAACTTGATATGGGGACTTGGATCTAAGGATGTGGGAGTCTCGGGCTCCGTATAAGGGGCTACAAAACTTCAGGAATAGATGGAGTGTTGTGAAGGTACTAACAACATTGAGTTGTGTATATTGAATTATAAAAAGGTGAATTTTATGGCTATGAATTACCTTTTAATTTCAGAAATTTTAACATAAAAAAGAAAGCAAGTATACATTGGGACTTTCTCCAAAATTAAAACCTGCCAACATAAAGCCAGTTCTGACTTTGATATTAAATAGTCACCCATAACTAAAACTGAACGTTTATGTTTGTATTACTCTTCCTAATAATTGCTTTTAACACTAACACCTTTGTTGATGTATACTTAGCAAGACTTATTCTTCCAGATGATATGGAAAATGTTGTATAAGATCTTTTTGCTATTACTTTGAACAGAAGGGTAATAAATGAGGTGACTATATAATTTGTCCCCCAAACCTTTTCATTTTGGTGAGGGAAAGGTAACACATAAGTTGTGGGATCAAAAGTCATAAATCAGGCCAGTCCTAGACAAACAGGACATGGGGGCAGGGGGAGACAGGAGAGATAGCAGAAAAGGACCATTCTATATCTTTGCCCTATTCCTTCATCTATTTTTTCAACAAATATTTTCTGTGCTTTTGTGCCTACTTTGGAGAAACACAGATGCATAAAACATGGTTCCTGCCTTCAATGTTATCCTGGGTTTGCTGTCAAGTCCAGGGTATCAATCTCTGATCCAACCTTGGAGAGTAGAGAAAGAGGAAGTGGTGAGGTTTTCTGGAATAGATGATATCTGAGGTGATCTTCCAAAGGGAGAAGGTAAAATGTGGGAAAAGGAAGTGCTAAGGAAAATAATTTCGTTTGTGAAGGTGATCCTGTTGGCTAGGAAATTTGGAGAAGGTGATAGTAATCATCTGACCTGATAACTTGTGTCCTCCCAGAACTTAATTTTAGCTCACAGGCTCAAGAAAGAGCGATTTGTTAAGAGTAAAATTCATGGCCTCACATTTTCTCACTTCTCAGGTTTAATCTCTGACTGGAGGGATCTGACCAGGACCTCCACTAGGCAAAATCAGGCCTTCTCAGAAGTGACTGCTTTTAAAAGAGAGATTTATGGAGACATTAACTGTAAGGACTGAGAATCTGATATTTATATCTGAATGGATGGGCTTAGAGATGAGGTAGTCAGATAGCTGGAAGGAGGTGGCTCCCTAAGTCCACGTTATATACCTCATATGTTTCCATTTGTGGTTCCCAGAACAACATAAACCTTGTCCACACTAGAGAAATTTAAAAGAATTGTAGAGGAAAAAAGTTACCCTCAATACACACAAAAAAGTAGAGGTGGTATTTTGTCTATGTGAGATTGTACTTCCTTTCTTTTTAATATTGATTCATAATGTCCTTTACTTCTTTCTTTAAGCAGATTTGAAATGAGAAATCTCTCAATTTACATTAAATGATGAATATATAAACCTTTGTATGAAACATCTTCAGTGATCAAAGAATATGCTAAGTGCTGCTGGGTGGTTTCTAGGTTATAGTAACTTAAAAAGACATCTCTCTCTTTCTCTTTCAGTCTCCTCCATTCCCCCTCAACACACACACACACACACACACACACACACACACACACACACACACACAAACACATATGCTAAATTATAAGCACCTCCCAGGGAGGGATCATGTCTTACCTTTGTATCCCAACCTTCTACCTCATAGTTTGACCCACAGTAAATACTGAATTATCAAGATGTGATAAATTTCTACTAAAAAAGCACTCCTAATAGAAATTAACATTTTTATGATGCACTATAGTTTTCAGGCACATTTTACAAATATATGACTTTTAATCTCCAGTGAGATGGGAATTACTTGTATTGCAGTTTTATGTAAGAAGAAACTGAGGTTCAGAGGATGAAGAGAAGCCCCATGGGCATCTGCAGTTTCAGTTAGAACTAAAACCCAGGACTCCCACCTTTGGGTCTGGTTTCTCTCTCTCAATGGTATTGCTACATTTGTGAGTGTAACTTATTGTCCTCTACTCAACAAGGTAAATGATTCTGATGCTCTCAGAAGAAAAAAATATGCAAAACCATTTACTGTTACTTAAGAGCCCTCAAGCCAGGAAACCATCTCATAACATCTCTAGAACATGCACGAAGAAAATACTGCCAACGAGGACATAATTACAAACAAGCATCGTGTGCTGATACTGTTCTCTATACACAGAAAATCTACGTAAGTTACCTGTAGTATGTGGAGGGAGGAATATATATGGTAACCAAGTCATAAAACTTTGTTTTGCTATGCTCCATCTGCAGACCCTGGGAAATGTTGCAGACTAACTTTAATTAATCATCGCTGCTTGAATTGATTTAGATCTTCCCACTCCCACATTAAGCTGTAATGTATTCTTTATAAAAATGTACAACTTGAAGTTAATTTGAGTCCTTCAGGCCAAAGAGTTTATTTATAACATGCGGTGAAACATTTTATGGCCCCAATTTCCATTAAATCATAAATTCAGGAAATGAGAGAAAGAAACAGGCCTACTCAGTCACCTTGCCCTTGTCAGAAGGAATAAGATCCGCATCTGTGGTATATTTCCCAATGCTTGGGTCAATGTGTGTATTTATATATATCTCCGTATTCAATGCTGCTGATGAAAATGGCTTTCATGTGAAAAACTATAGATCAAAAGACTGGTGTGTGGGATGTAGATTCTCCCTCCCTTAGAACGTGCTCCATCACAGTCTTGTTCAAAGCTTGGAATATTTTTTTAAGCCTTAACAAAAGCAAACTTCTACCTTACCGCCTCAGATCATAGTATTTCTACTCTAGATCAGGTTGTCTGTCCATCTTATTACTCCCTTATTAGTACTTTAGAGACGTATCAGACCGGGTTTCAGGAGGTCATCTGGAGACAACGCATACCCAGTATGATCATAGAGGTTCTGAGGATAGCACAGACGATAGCAAATTGGGTTTTTAGGCAGAGAAAATGGGGTGTCAGTGTGCCCAGTGAAATATTGAAGTTGTCAGTGTCAAGTCCAGGATCTTGGAAGCTGAGAGGGATGCTGTGTGGTAAGAAGTTAATCCTATCCAAAGAGAGGTCCCACCTTTGTCCTTGATTCCTGGAAGAGAATCTCTAGGCCCTTGGAATATCATGTCTAAAAGGAATGTTTTTGTTTGCTGAGGGATTTGGCCACTGAAAAGTCTAACATTATGGTTTATGGTGAATATTTGGGGCCATGTGGTATCAGTTTCACCTCCAGAAGGGCTGGAGAATAAAGGTCTGTCATGTGGGCAGTATGTGATCAAGCTCCAGTAAAATTCTGAGCACTGAAGTTTAGGTGAGCTTTCCTGGTTGGCAATACTCTGTACATATTGTCACACATCAGTGCCAGGAGAGTCATGCATCCATGATTCTGAAGAGAAGACAATAAAAACTCCATGTTTGGTAACTTTTCTGGACTCTGCCTGATAGAATTATTTCCTTAGCTAATTTTAATCTTTATCCTTTCCCTGTAACAAGCCAAATTGTGAATATAACAGCTTTCAGTGAGTTCTGTGAATCCTTCTAATGAATCATCTAAATTGGGGGTGGTTCTAGGAACTCTCCAAACTTACATTTGCTGTCAGAAGGGAGGATGGTCTTCTGTGGACTGTGTGCCCTCTAAAACTTAACAGTTGGCCTAAATGTGTCACAGATGTGTTATTGAAAACCATTGTCCAAAAGAGAATTCCAAGTACCAGAAACTGGGAAAAAGTTGGAGGGACAGTCATAAGCTAATTTAGTTTGATTATATATGTTTTATTTCTAGAATCTGGGAGATCTGTGTGTATATATGTGTGTTCTTTGTTCCACTGTCACAAAAGCACTATTCAGCTCCAAATGCTGATCAAGCTTCTAGCACTGGGCATATCTAGGTATCTGGAAAACATCAAGAGATGTTGTATCCTGAAGTTTATTGGTAGCCAAGAGGTACATTAAGAAGATGCCATTCCTGTTCAGACCTAAAGCAAGCTAAAAGGAGTCTTGGAAAGGCACTCTAGGAGATCCGGTAGAGGTTGGGGAGCAGATTTCAGATACCATTTCTTAAGTCCAGCATCCAGGGACAAGAGGACTTCAAATAGTACTTGAAAAAGCAAGACAAAGCTCCACCTGAAGACATAGAATTAGAGTAGAGTAAAGCTACTCACAAATTGACTTGATCTTTGTGTCATATAGAAATAAATTTTCCTGTGAGTGACAGAAAATTTGTAATAAAAAAAGTTTCTTTTTTTTCTCATGTAAATAAAACCTAGAAGTAAACAATCCAATCAAGAATGATGGCATCAGGGACCCTGGATCCTTCTGCCTTGTTCAACCAACCTCAACCTAAGAGATCCATCTCCTACCCAAGATGACAGTTCAAGATTCAACCATAATATCTACATTCACTTCTCATTTAGGAAAAATTCCTACACAGAAAAAGTCAACTTAAATTTCATCATTCAGAACTAAGTCAAATAGCCATATCTAGCTGCCAAAGAGGTTGGGAGATATTCATTTTAGATGCTTATGAGCCCTGTGCCGAAATAAAAATTGGGAGTCATATAAGGAAGAATGAATGGATGTCTGCTGGAGAATAATTAGCAGCCTATGCTTCAATTCTGGGTCAGAATTGAACCAGACAATCAAATGAAATTTTGATTGAAGACTATGTAGGAACTAGAGCCTACAGTTGAGCTTAGCCTAATATATGGACCTTGTGGCTGCTCTTATAGAAAGAGTGCCAAGTAGTAGGGAGCCAGGCTGGTCACTTCCATACCTGTGGCTCTTCACTGCCTCTGTGGTTCCTCACTGGATTTTTTTTTTTTTGTTTATTTTTATTTATTTTGAGAGAGAGATGAGAGCAAACAGGGAAAGGACAGAGAGAGAGGGAGACAATTCCAAGCAGGCTCTGTGCTGTCAACATAGAAGCCCATGTGGGGCTTAACCTCACAAACTGCCAGATCAGAACCTGAGCTGAAATCAAGAGTCAGACATGCTTAATGGTCCAAGCTACCCAGATGCCCCTCCTCACAGCATTTCTATCTATAGTCATTCCATCACATCCTACTGTTTGCTAATACTTGGTTATCCTAAGCATTAAGTGAGTTCAGTCAAGTGCAATGTTCTGAAACATTCTTGGCATGCACTTTCTTGCCATTAGATTATTTTTTCCTTTTTTAAATTTCACTGGTAAAGGAACTAGTACATTTACTTGAATCTCTCATGTCTGGTTTTGAATATTTGCTTTAGCCTTTATGAGCCACATGAGCCTTGGAAAGGTTCTTAATCTCTCTGGCCCTCAATTTTATCAAATGTCAAATGGGGAAAAGTACTTACTTTCAAAATACAGGTAGTTGTTAAGACCTGCGAACGAACCAGTTAACGAAGAACTGTTAACGAACCAGTGTGGTGCTCAATAAATGCCAATTATTATAAATAAAACTTTAGCTTGGACTGATCTTGACTTCATAAAGATTCTTGTGGGGAATAATTTAAGTGTCCCAGTGCATACTATGCTCCAGGTATTTTAAATGCATATTATCTAACCCCTACAACACTTTTTTGAGGGAGTTAATCTAATTTAACAAATTAGAATACCAAAGGTCTGATAATTTTGTGGCTCTCCCAAGTTTACTTCATTAGTGCTAGAATTGAGATTTGAACCCAGCTCCACCTGACTCCATTATGCTTTAGATTTTTTAAATTAAACTATTTTATTTTACAGTTAAGGAAAGGGGTTAAAATAAAGGTAAGAAACTTGCCCATGGTCCCAAATATAGTTCGTAGCAGGTTATTAGATGTTTAACATCTAAACCAGAGTCCTTCTTTCTCCTTCCTGCTACACTATATTTAACTTATATTTCCTTTCCACATCCTTCAGCTATATTCTCAGTATGATAAAGTTTTTTCTGTTTTCCTGAACTTCCAGTGTTTTATATTTTTTTTTTTTTACTGATTCACATTTTTACATACTGATTGACCTTTTTAGCAAGCAGACCTATATGGTTTTATGGTGAATTTTATTCTCCTCTAGTCTAATGGATGCCTTTGTAGAAAATTGAACAGATGTTAGATCTTATTTCCAAATACTTTTGGAGGATTAGACTGGTTATGCACATGGAAGAGTTTCTTTGCCACTGATGGATGAATTGGAGCTAAACATATCATGATTCTAACCCATCAGTGTGTGCCATATGGAACAGCAATCATCCGTTTAGAGGGTGGGGTTTCTCTCCATGGAGAAGTTGTATACCAGAGTGAGATTTGTTGTTAAGAGCATCTGGATGTCTCCTTGCCTTTCTTGTGCATGGTGAAAATTGACCCGAGGTAACAAGTTTTTTCTTTGTTATCAAGTCATGAATAAATTAGTCTTGCTTTCTACTCTGAGGCCCAGATCAATATTCTGCTGGAATGTTGATGGTTTTAGTGAATGGAAATGAACTGGCAAAATGCCATCCAGAAGATTTGCACACAAGCAAATGAAACATTTGCATGGGTGGATGAAAAGGCCTCTGATAGAAATTAAGAGTATCATTTGCATAGTTGCTTGCCATTTATAGGTATTTGCACATATATCTAATTCTGTCATCTACCCTATAAAGAAAGCAAACTAGAATTTTGTCATCATTTTACAGATAAGTGTGAAGAGGATAGGGAGGTTGTGACTTGCCCAAGGTCACATCATGAAATAAGAAAACCACAGGTCATACCCAGATGTTCTGGCTCTAAACTGCTGCTGTCTTCTGAGCATCTCGATCTCTCCAAATCTGGGCCCTTTTCTTTGAATATTACTTTTCTTTGTGGCTTAGTATTTTTTTTTTTTTTTTTTTTTTTGCTTAAGAAATAGAATGCAGCAGCCCATGATCTTTATTTTGTGCCCTGTCGCCTACTAAAAATTTCAAGATAACAGGAAGTTTCAACTCGTGGCTCAAAGGAAGTTGAAGGATTTATGAACCATTGGATTCATAGTCTTGTCTCCACATAGAACCCCCAAGTAGACTACTTAGCATTAAAATGTATGGAGTCAAAATATATTTGCGTTCTCTTGAGGCTTTAGAGACTCTAAAAAATGAGTAACCTTGGATCATGGTTCAGTGTTCTGCTTCTGTTTCCATTTTTTATAAGCTATGAGATGGGGTGAGAAGAAATAGAATGGGTATAATGCACAGGGCAGATCAGAGCTTTTCGTATATCAAAGATAGATGACTGGCCAGCATTTCACTTTTTCTGGGGAGTAAGTATTTTATCATGCATTATTTAGATGTTACAAATACAAGTTCAATTACAAGGAACTGTTATTCCAAAAGGCTCTGAAACTTTAGATATGTTTCTTCCTCAAGGAGGCTGCTTTTTCTTAAAGAATCAAGATGGGAAAAATGTCGAGCTTTTCCAAAGTTCCATCTGGCAAGGAGACAGGTGATCTGCTTAAGGACAAGGACAGGAATGAGGAAGAAGAGAGTATTAGGAAGTCTGCTAGAGCTACAGCTATATGGGAGTCCCAAGAGAAGGGGGCAGCAAACTGTTCCCTCTGAACTTGATGCCAGAAGCCACTACTATAGTAAGGGGACACATGTGATAAAACAAAAGGTTGGTGCCAGGTAGCTCTTGATCCAACAAACATTTCTTTGGTGCCAAGTATGAAAATAAGTAAGATCCAGGCTCTGACCTTGGACTCACTAGCCAGCAAGAGAGGGAAGCAAATAGACATACACTACAAAATAGCAAGTCCTTTTGTAGAAGTAAGAATAATGGTAAGAATGACAGGGCCTGTTAATGGGCAATGATCTGTTAATTCGCCATGTCTATTATGTACATTCATTACTTGATTAGATCCTCCTAATGATCCTGTAAGGGAGATACTAGTTTGTTACCAATTATGGGTGACTAAGGGTCAGAGAGGTTAAGTGATTTGGCAAACGTTGCACAGCTAGCCAAAGAAATATAGCCACCTTGGGAAAGTGATTTATGGTAGGTTCTTCTCTTGCTTCTTTTCTCAAATAAATATTTATGAAAATCCAGTTATACTTCAGATGCTATATATAAAGATGAGTGATCCATAGTCCCTGTCTTTGAAGAGTCCACAGCAAATGAAGAGGAATTGGACAGATATGATAGTCCCTGAGATTCACTGTGAAGTGAGATGAGGTAAGCATCACAGAAAACTGTACTTTCAAAAACTGTAAGGGTTAAAAGTTCCGTGGGGTAACTGGTGGTGACAGTGGTAGAGAGGAGAGCTTTGGGTATCCAGAAGGGAAAGTACACAGGTTCATATTATGGCTTGTGGATATAATGCAGCATGTTGCTGAAGCTACAAGGCACCACTTCATATTCTATAAAGGAATCATCCAGGTTTATATACATAACCCTCTGCAAACAGAGAAACTGGGTCATAATTATTACTGGATGTGTATGAGGAAATTAAGGCTAGATATTTGTCTGCAGATTGATCCAGGTGTAAAACTTCTACTACCAGTGCTATAGAGAAACAATAAGCTACTAATTCCCTCATTCTCTCCCTCAGTTGTAGCCCACCCTTTTGTTGTATCCAAGAGCCAAGATAATGCCTTGACACAGAGATAATTTCCCAAGACCCAAGTGGAAACATGCACTATGATGTCTCTTGAGTGAAGAGGACTTAAAGTATCCTGGTGGGACTATAACTGAGGGGCAACATAGTCTCTCTTGAATGTATAATGTGTTTACTTCTGGCAGCATAGTAGAAGCAGAGAACTCACAAATGAGAGCAGGCCCAGGTGAGGACAGTCAGGGTGGCCACACAAGAAACAGTCTAAAGAACTTGACATACTTACCTAAAAGAGAGGATGGTGAGTTAATAGAAAAGTCATTGGTCAAGGTGAGAATAAAGAGACTAATCACTGGCTTCAAATAGCTGACCATAAGGAGACCTTGGCCTTGTTCTGTTGATTCCAGAGTTTGAAAATGGAAGTTACCAAGAGTCTCATTTCAATTTAATACAAGATGGAGTCTTGAGTTAGAATTGAAACTGTTGTGTATTTCCACGTACATGTTACAGGTCTCGAAACATCTCATCTCTGGTTATTGAAAATTTAAGGTCAGATTCAATAATAGCTTACCATTATTCTGCACTATGTAGTTAAGCACACTGACTCTTGATTCAGACTATCTGGGTTTACATCTGTGTTCTCCCAGTTGCTTGAGTAAGCCACCTAGTCTCTTAAGCTTCAGTTTCTTTATCTATAAAATGGGTGTAATAATAAATATCTTACAGGGTGGTTAAAAGATTTAAATGAAATAATGCCTGTTATTTTTATTAGCATATATACTTAAAAGAGCCATAACGATAAGCTATACTCCATTTTTATCTCAGAAAACCTTTACTTTTTCCTGTTGTTAAGTAGTGTTTGTGTAATTCTAGATGTATTACTTCTGTTATGGAGGGAGGACTGATATCTCACCCTTGATGCCAAGATGTTCAGTAAAGCCCAGATCCAGAAAACCTTTCAAGTGTTCATAGGAACATGTTATATTTCATATAACAAATAAACATGGAAACCTCCAAAGCCATGTTGAAAGCAAAGGTCACTCCTCTTCCATATCCTGGTAAATCTTGCACTACTTGAGATGGTCACAGTTGGTTGGAATCTGGAATCAGTCAGGCTATTGGCATTAGGTAAGAGACGTGTAGATTCTTGATATGATAGAAATTGGAACTTAAAAGCATTGGGATATTTTCTTAGGTGGGAGAAAGGGTTTTTGTGACTTACTCAAGCTTTGGAAGGTATAATCTGGTGAGCTGGTGTGGAGATGTCTATAACTTTCTGCCATGGTCATGAGAGCACCTTGAAAGCTGAAAACTGTGAGCCAATCCAGTCTCTAAACTTTTCATGTGTTTTAAGACTTCAAAGCGTCATGATTACAAATATATAAGTTTTAATGCCAGTAATGACAGAGTGGTCACAATTACTGTTAAATTGTGTAGAATATCCCTGTAAATATGAGTAGAGATTTTTAATATATACCCCAAAGGTCTTAGAAGGAAGATAAGTAAAAGATGGGTTCACCTAGAAGAATGATGGCCAAGATGATTATGAAAGCAGTGACAAAACATTAGTAAGAAGCATAAAAAGATTTGAGTAAGGAAATGTTTCATGTTCCTAGAAGAGTAAACATTATAAACACATCATTTCTTTGTAATATGAGGCATTTGTGTGCTTGTATGTTTGCTTGACTTTTGTTGTTGTTTCTTGATCTTTATGATAGTCCAATCAGAAATAACAGAGGAATGGGAGATAGAGTTAAGGAAGTAGATTTAACAATGATTGGCAATTAGTTGGATGTGTGGACTAAGGGAGAAAATCTAGAATAATGCACTGGCTTCTGTCTCAGGAGACTAGTTGGATTATCGTGGCTTTCACTGCCCCAGGCAGAAAAGGATAGAGAACAGGTTAGATGAGGAAGATGATAAAACAAGCTTTTGGCATTTGAAATCAGATGATCTGTGAAATGTGTAAGGGAGCGTATTTTAAAAAGCGGTGGCAGGCAAAGATCTAGAGCCGAGAAGATAGGTCTGGACTAGCATTATTAGACAATTTCAGCACATAAAAGTCACATTAGAAACAATAGGTGTGGTCTAAGAAAGGAGAAAAGGACTGAGCATTTAAGGAGATAATGGAGAAGATGACACCCTAAAGAAGATGGAGAAATAGCAGGCAGAGAGGTGGGGAATCAACTGGAAGAAAATGTTACCATGAAAATGAAGGCATTTAGAAGGACAATGTCAACAGAGCCAAATGTCTCAGGAAGATCAAGTTAAGATTATGTTTAGTTTCATGTAAATTGGCCCAAGGTCTTTGGAGAGCATTTTGATAGTATCGATCCCTAGTAATTCCATTTCTAGGGATTTTTCATGCATATATACTTCAACAAGTCCACAAAAATTATATCTACAAGAAAGTTTACTGCATCATAATTTGTTATAGAAAAAGCTAAAAATAGCCCATCAATATGTGACTGATTAAATATACCATTGTAGTTTATCTACACAGTGGATTGTAATACACCTATTAAACACTGGGCTCAATATGTAGACATGGGGAAGTCCTTTGAAGCACATTATTTCAAAAATAAATAAAAATACAAGAGACTACAAGTCACAATTTAGTGAGAGGTTAAGCAAGCAAGAGCCTGCTTGTTTCCTGGCCTCAAGCCTAGACCTGCTCCTTATAAGTTTTAGAATAGTGGGAAGTTTCTTAATTTCCAGTGCCTCTCTTTGGATGCATACTCCTGTTGTCCCATGCTTTTCTGAACCTTCTACCTCTAAATAATGGCCTCAATTCAGTAATTAAAGTGTCCAGTGTTTCAATAATAGTCTCAATTCAGTAATTAAAATGTCCAGTCTCATGCCGGAACTCCCTTATCCACAATGGATACATTTTGTATTTGGTAATTAGGAAGTCATCGGTGATCTCCCCCAGGTTATTTCAGGGAAGTAGTAAGGGAGAGCCCAACTGCAGTGGGAGAAGGAAGGAGTGAGAAGCTGGTAAGGGATTGAACAAGTGTAGGTAGACTTTTGGAGCAATCACCAAGGGAAAAAGTTACAAGAGAGGAAAGAGATGTGTTTAAAGAAGTGAGGTTGTTGAGGAAGTGGGAAAGGACAGGTGGGACTCAGCCTGGAGTTCAACAGTTTTGGAATACAGGCTACTAGAATGCATATACTTAGAGCCCTACATAGGGAAAATCTATTGGAAGCTAAGAGGGTTCCTGCTTGATGCCTCCTATTTGCTCCCTACAGGAGAGAGGAGATGATGCTAGGGGCTTAGACAGAGAGTGTGGTGGTGGTTGGGATAGTCTGAAGAAACGAGAAAGTTGAGCTTCCTAGGGACACACCTTAGAATTTCTGAGCCGCTTTAAGAGCAAATTTGAGTTTGGAGTTCAGGGGTTAACAAAAGCTCCAGATCCATGTGGTTCTGTGATTTTTCCTTGGAAGCCTGAGAAGCAGGTTTGCAGGCATAGAGCATGCCTTCCAGGCCAGGCTGCAGGCTGTCTCAGAGGAACCTCAACACCAAACGAAAGGGCCAAAGATGAGATCTGCTCCCTCATCACTGTTTGGCTGCAGGCTAGTTCCAGAAGGCAGCACAGTCTATCAAAAAGAAGAATATTTTGTATAATTTCCTTTTGAAAAAGCAGCACCTTGATTTCCCTGTTTAAAAACATAATACAAACACTCACTAGCTCAACAAATCACAGCCACTGTGAGTGACTTTATACATTAGCACCTAATTCATCAACACGCCAATCTAAACACTTGGGTTTCTTTATTTAATATGTGGCGTTCTCACCACCCTCTTCATTATGCTGCCTTTCTCCTTAGCTCCTAATATCTACCCCCTAAGGCTTTATTCTATAGGATGTTGAGTTGGTCCCATTATAGAAAATGAGTATTTTCTGTTGAGTATCACAATTCATTTTGATGCTTTATTATAACCTTTTTTGAAAGTAGGATATTTGTCCATTGTGACATTCTATTAAAAAAAAAAACGACTACTAGTAGGGAATTAACTATTTTTTTCATCAGAGAATCCTTAACAGTCCTATTCTAGAGCTTAAAGGTTTTTGTGATTCTGGAATACATGACATTACTCAAGATTCGGGAAGAAAGCAAAGAACAAAGTCTGCAAAGAAAGATGGTCCAGATGCAAAGCTTATCCAAGCTGAGTATTTTGTGGTTACAAGCTTGAGTCACTGGAGGAGAAACCAAAGAAAATCCCAAGTGCCTGCTTGCAAAAATTTACTTTTATTAACTTTGGTTGCTTTAGAAAATATAATAATTTATTCATGAAAAATTATCATTACCCAGAAGTGAGGCAGTGTGGCATAATAGAGAAAAAAAATGAAACAAAATAAAATGGCAGTCAAGAACCTAGAGTCTTTCCCTTGGATTTCAATTTGTCATAAACATTTCACTGGTTTTGGACTGGGAAGAACTGGCATTTATTTTGAATCCACTCACCTATGGCCAAACACTCTTGCATACATGTGCCCTTTGCACTAATAACAAAGTAGGCTCCTGATAACCAAGATAACATAAACCAGTGTGTTTCCTCCTCTGTGCAGTGAGGAGGTGAAAATCCATCTCTAACATCCCTTTTAGCCCTAACATGCGTATCTTCTATTCTCAAGGTGGTTGTCAGATAAAGGGCCAAATAAGATAACTGAAGTAGAATAGCATGGTTTTGGCAACAGAAAGCTCTTGCTTCTGATTTACTTCATATTCTTGCTAGCTGTGTTACCTTGGGTAAGTTATTTAAGCTCTATGGACCTCATTTTCTTCATCTGTAAAGGAGGCTAATAACTCCTACTTTATGGAATTGTGACTATGAAATGAAGTAGTCTATGTCAAGCACTGAGCATCATAACTATGATATAGCAGAGGCTAATAAATGGTATGTATTATTAATATCAATGAATAACCATATGACTGAGAGGTACAAAGGTGCATGTAGTATTGGCTGCATATAGAAATAATTTCACTGTATATTCATACCTAATTTTGGTAATAAAATGCTAGCAAATCTATTGGTTGGCATTTTCTGTCCCCCAAATATTGTTCACACCTCTACAACAGAGGTCATCATACTGAATTGATATTATTCGTTTATGTCACACACTGGATGTGAGCTCTCACCTGCAACTTATTTAAGACAATTTAGTGAACACATAATGGGTTCTCAAGGAGACTATGATCTAATGGCTGCTTCACATCCTTTAGATATTAATAAAGATTTTTTTAATGTTTACTTTTGACAGAGAGAGATCATGAGCGGGGAGGGGCAGAGAGAGGGGGAGACACAGAATACGAAGCAGGCTCCAGGCTCTGACTTGTCAGCACAGAGCCTGACACGAGGCTTGAACTCATGCGCCATGAAATCATTACCTGAGCCAAAGTCAGAGGCTTAACTGACTGAGTCACCCAGGTGACCCATGAGAAGTTTAATCATTAATATAACAGTGAATGAATAGATGAGTAAAATTTATCCTGGAAATTTTTTCTTTATACAGGCCAAAATTTTCACTGTCAAATTTACTGAAATGTCTTGGATTTGGTTACTGCTTATCTGTCTTTTATATATTTCCTTGAATAAATTATAACCAAATATTATCACCTATTTCATAATACATATTAATTTTGTGGGGTGCCTGAGTGGCTCAGTTGGTTAAGCATCCTACTCTTGATTTCAGCACAGATCAAGGGAGATCAAGCCCGCTTGGGATTCTCTCTTTCTCTCTCTCTGCCCCTCCCCTGTGCATATGTTCTCTGTGTCTCTCTCTCAAAATAAATAAACATCTTAAAAAACATATTTTGTGATGATCATAGCTACATCTAGAGAAGGCATTATTGGCATCATTTATTTAGGTACAGGTGTACAAAGAATTGTTCTGACCAAAACGTTCCCTTCTGCTGTTTCTTCAACTGGCAAAATTGTACTTACCCTTAGAAGTACAGTTAAAATGTGTCTCCTATGTGAAGCTTTTCTCAGTTCATTCAGGCAGAAGTACTTGTTCCTTTCTTTGTGCTTTTATAGTTCTTTTCATGCCATCAATACATACACCGTTTACTTACATATGTTACATATAGTCAGTATAAGTTATATATTAATAATATGTGTTATAAATGTCTCTGGAATTTATCAATTTGTATTTACTTTTTAATATCTGTTTCATTTTCTCAATACCTGCACACACAGGTCACACACACAGACATACGCTGTGAGCCCCACAATGATAGTGTGCCTTAATTATAACTTATTCTGCTAATGTGTGAAGGAAGAATGCCTTCCCATTAGATATCTGTCAGATGATATTTTGCATCTCGGGGCCTAGCATAGTGCTTATCACATATACATGCAGTAAAGGCTTGATGATTTTAATTAAACCAAAGCTTCAGTGTATAATACTCATCAGGGATTGACTAATAGATTTGCTTTTGGTTTTTCCTTTTCTGAATGTAAAGTTCTGTGCTCTGAGGCTTTCGGTGTTAGTTGTTTTCAAACCAACCTTGTTTTCAAACTAAATTCTGGGCCATTGGTTTCCAGGAAGGTGTTTATATATCATAAAGCATAGGATTCTGGTTGTTCCTGTCAGACTGAAGCAGCCCAGTGGTTCATGCTGTGCCTGTCTCCTGAGTGATGAGAAGTCTGCAAAAGTTATTCTGGCCCCCTGCCTGGTCCTGACAAAGGTATCAAGTAAACTCCAAAGAATTTAGGTCCAAAGAAGTTGTCAAGAAGCTGCTTGCTTTGCTTATCCACAGACACTGTCTTAATTGCCAGCTTCTATAAGCAACTGGCATCCTTTATTCCTGTCTGATTCAAATGCTTTTGACAACTCTCTTTTTTCATTTACAGCCACGGAGGTGGTCAAACCCTGTGTCAAGTGATCTATGCTGAGTTATTTGCACTTAAAGAACCTGTAGTTTGGGAGAAAGAAGTTATTTTTCCCATCTACTATGTGCATAGATTATCTGAAATCATAAAGTCACCGCAAGCCTGTGATGGTTAGAGCATACATAGCATTTCCTTACCCTCATCCTGCGGGTTCTTAAGGACCATAGCTTTGTTTTCTGTAGAAAACAAAGCAAAACAAAGCAACAGTAACAAAGCTTTAGAGATTTCAGAGCTGACACTGTTGTAAATTTTCGGGAAGATATCTCATACTGGTGTCTTTGTGGAAGAAATAGGGCAAATTGTCATTATCATGTGTTTTTCAGGGGGTTGCTTTGAAAGGTGGGAGCCGGACTTCCTATGTTGATCTCTGGGATGGAGACACCCTCACTGGAGACATGCTCTACTGGAGCACGTGCAATGCATAAATAAATAAATCATAGGAAACTTTCACCTCCATTGTTCACCACTCTATGTAGAGACGTTACTAAATGTAATTGTGGGTATTCACTTTCTGACTTTGTGTAAAATGGGAACTTTTTTTTTAAGTTTGTTTATTTGGAGTAGGGGGGGAGTGGGGCAAGAGAGAGAGAGAGAGAGAGGGAGGGAGGGTGGGAGGGAGGGAAGGAATCCCAAGCAGGCTCCGCACTGTCAGCACAAAGCCCAATGTGGGGCTGGAACTCACGAAACTGTGAGATCATAACCTGAGCCAAAACCAAGAGTCGGAGTCTTAACCAACTGAGCCACCCAGGCACCTCTAAAGTAGGAACTTTTCTTTAATTCTCAAAAGAGCGGAGGTACAATCTGCTCGTGAAGCTTTAGGCAAAAATAAGTAATCTTCATTTAGGCCCTATTATGTAGCAGTGTGTTAATGGTTATTTTACATGTATCATTTCATTTGACCCTTAGATAAATTTTACTGATTGTTTCTGTCAGAAACAATTTTACTGATAGTATTTTCAAGTTCAGAAAAGTGCAAAAGTTTGTCCAAGAACACCTTTAGTACTGTGGGAGCAGGGGTATGAACTAAGCCTGTCTTCTTCCAAAGCCAGGTCCCTCTTTTTTTTCTTGCCTGCTCCCTCCTTGCCTAGTTTTGAAAGTAGAAGTGCCTGGAGGGTAAGCTCGTGGTTTTGAAGCTGGTGGGTGAATTTTCCATCCTAGGATATTAACTCTCTTAATGCAACTCTGTAGGGGTGAAGATAATCAAGAATTTGCTGCAGTATGATTTTCTTGTAAACGAAAGCTCTGTGTTTCCTTAGCACTGCAGTTTTCACATTCAAGCCAAGTTGTATGGGGTGACACAGTGGCAAAGTATGAGGGAGGCCTCGTGATCCACAACTCCTGCTTTATCTATGCCTTTTTCAGATGCCCACATAACCCTCATTGTTTTGTACCTAGACAAATGAAATGATTCTTTCTACTCCCTCCATTTTGTTTTCCTGGTCTACTTTAAAAATTACTTTATTCCAGTAAGACTTCTTACAGATGCTTTTTGGTGCTTTCCCACCCTACATTTTCAAGGCACTCTGAAAGAAAACTTCACCAAAGAAGTGAAGGTAATCTGCAGGAGGAAGAGGGAACTTGTTTCATCCTGGGACCTGCTCACAGGGATATGAAGTCCTCTTTCTTCTGAACTAGGTTGAATGTCACTCTAGGTGAAACAGTGGGTACCCTTAGTGTGTACAGGTGGGCTTTCTATGAAACCTCCTTGGCTCTCAGGAAAACTCAGGAGTTGTTTTCTGAGTCTTAATATAATTGCACCTATACTACAGTAAGCCAGTTAATGAGGAAGCAAACACTCAACCTTTAGAAATAGGCAGATTTGGGTTCAAATTCCTCATCTACCACTTACTGGCTGGGTATCTCTAGGCAAGATACTGACCCTGTGAGCTTATTTGCTCACTTAAACACTGGGCATGATTGGCAACATGTGTGGATGGTTGGAAGAATTAGAGGTAGCATATGTAAACTACTTGGCACAGTACCTCAATACATAGTAGGGCTTTAACTCCTGGTTGCTGTTTCGGTTATTATTCTTGTCATATTTAAGGAACAGCTGACATTGCTTACGAGAAGCAGCCTTCAGTGCTCTTTGGCTCTAAAAATATTTTTTATATGGTTGTTCCAAGTGGTGAAGGGAAACTTGAGAGCGTGTAAGCTATTCTTCTACATAGAAATGTTGACTTAACACACAAAAACTCCAAAGTGTCCAGTGCTCTAACATGGTTCTCAAGGTATATGTGGGACTCATGCTTTGAAAGAGATGATATTCTCCCCCATTTGGAGAGACATCCTTTCATATTTCAGGGAATAATAATTGTGTAAGACACTTTATGGCATACAATGAGATTTCACTAATGTACATTATGAATTTTCCTACAAGCAAAATCTGGCTTTAGCATTGCAGGTGAGGAAATTAAGGTAACACACCTGGGAAGTATAGAGCCAGGTCGTTAGACTCTACATCCTATGCTTAAGCTGCTTATATAATGATTATAACTGCTCTGTTTCAGAAGGGAGAAGTTACAGAAGCTGTGTTGGTTGTTTTGGTCTATGAAGATTTCCTTGAGAAAAGTTATAGCTTTAGTGAATTCATGAAAAGGGCCCAGGAGAGCAGGCCTGCTAGGAAAGACTGCTTTCGCAGTGTATCCACCTCTTTCTTTCTTTCTTTTGTTTCTTATTTTTTTTTTAACATTTATTTATTTTTTGAGAGACAGAACATGAGTAGGGGAGAGGCAGAGAGAGAAGGAGACACAGAATCTGAAGCAGGCTCCAGGCTCCGAGCTGCAAGCGCAGAGCCGGACGCGGGGCTCGAACCTAAAAACTGTGAGATCATGACCCAAGCCAAAGTCGGATGCTCAACCGACTGAGCCACCCAGGTGCCCTATCTCATTCTAGCCCTTAAGTAACTTGCAAAGTCTCAGAAGTGCCAACCAGTTATGTACCCAGAGTTGCACAGAGAATCTACCTTAAAATGTGTTAACAGATGTATATGTAGTGATAAAAAAGAAATCGATTTAACTGTGGCCAGAGCCTGAACAGAGGGGAAGTAAGTTTAGAATGCAGGAGATTTCATTTTCTTTAACCACCAGCTTGGACTGTCTTCCTGGAGAGACAAAGAAAAAAATACCACTGCATTATTTTAAGTACTCTTCTTCATGCAGGTCATTTATTTTGATTCTTTTTATATAGCTAAATCAATCTATAGTTGCTCTCTGGTCTTTCTTGATAGAAAAAGAGGTCTCTGCCTTTCCTTTTTTCTTTGTATCATTTCTCAGGTCTGTTACAAGGTTGCACACATTTACAGATAGTTCAATACATTATATTTAAGAAAAGCACTGAATCTCTCCCTCTCCCTTTATACCTCACGTCAGAGAGGTAAAACTATGTGGAGTGAGGGACCAGTGAAGTCTAGTAGTGGATTGCAGATGCCACAGCAGGCAGGCACATATTCTTTCTTCTGCTTTATTGTTGATGGATCCTATCATTCTTTATTCCTATCTGCTTGCCCTCATGATTGTAACAACAGAAATGCAGACATTCTCTCTTATTGCCTCATTGTTTACCCAGGACTTAACGCATTGTTTGGTACACAGTAGGTACTCAGTATGAAATCTTTTCGATCTATAAATGATTGCAGAAAGTTATTTAAAGTGTATCTCTTTTTATAACCTTATAAAAGTTCTCATTGTACTGTAACATTTATTTTGACTTGGTTTATACCCCATATAAATTTATTCCTATGCAATTTATGTAGAAAAGTTTTATGTATACAAGGTTGCAGGGGTTGGGTTTTACTAACTATAAGAATTCTTAGGACATTGCCACATTAGTTGTTGAATAAATATGACCACTGTTAATTTGATATTCAATGAAGGAAGTTTAGTGGTAATTTAGGATTCAATTTTAGTTGTTCACTTTCCTATAAGAACCTAAAAAGGAATCAGTCTTTGTTAACACACCCACCCCATCACACATAATTTCATTCTTTGACAAAAATTGACATTTCTACTTCTCCTAATCGGAACTGGTATTTACTTAACCAAGTGCTATGTAGAATTTATTGTTTGCAAGTAATGTTCTAAGAATTTTACAGACATCGAATTAATTTAATCCTCATAACAGCCCTGTGAGTTAGCTACTATTATTATGCACAGCAAGATTAAGCTTTTCCTCAAGGTCATCCAGCAAGGAAGAAGTAGAATGGAGTCAGAGTTTCTAACCATGAGGTCTGGCTCTTTTGTTTCTTTTTAAACATGCATTTTAAACATGCTTCCTCACTGAAGAAGTATCCAGGGGAGATGAGTAAAGGCCAAGCTCACGTATAGGGGTACACCAAGTCTGAAACACTCCATACTTGCTGACTCCTTCCTGGGAATGTGCAGCTTGTTTCATCATGTGCAGACTTTGAGTTGGTTTAAGGGTGGGTTCAAAAGGCTGCCTTCAAAGATCAAAGTGAGGGGCAGCTCAGAAGGGCATCTCAGAGAGGAATCAATAGCAGCTAATAATAGCTAATATTTATTGAGTGCTTACTATGGGTTAGTCACTCTTCTAAATACTTCCTATGAATTAACTTATTTCCTCAATGTGATCCTTTAGCAAAAGTATTATTACCTTCATTTTACATATGAAGGTTGAGACACAGGGAAGTTAGTAATTTGGTAAAAATGGGCAGCTTAGAGGCAGAATCTGGGGTTTACATGGAGGGAGTATGTGCTCTTAACTACTGCACTCTGGTCTCAAGGCCAAGAGACCTTAGACCTCAGACGGCTCTGCCACGTCAGCCTGTTGTCATTTCAATTTCCCCATCTGTTTTCCCATAGAGGAAAGTGATCACATGTCATACTTAAAGAATTGAAAGTTCATAGGCTTATCTTCAGGAAATTAATAGAATGGGGTATGATGAGGAGGAGACTCCACTGTCAGGCTGGAGGGAAGAAGAAACCCTGGGGAGGAAGAATGGTGAGCATTCTTGGATAGAGAGACAGACTGAGTCAAGGAAGAGATTGAATATCCAGCTGTAAGAGAGCTCAGAAAGCAGGTCTGGCTCTCAGGAGGGCCACTGGCATTGAGCAACCAAAGGCCCATCTACAGCCCTCAGTACACAAGGCAGCCAGCCTAGAAATTCAGGTGCGTTGGGTTTTAGTGTCAGTAATTAGCCCTGTGATTTCATCAGTGCCCTGGAAATGTCAAAAGCTTCTACATACAATTTAAAACTTTGAGGTCAAGCAAGCCTTTATAATAAACATTAAAACTGTCAATGTTATAAGTTACCAGCAGCTATTATTTGTTTATGCCTTATTTATAGAATCCTTAATGATTCCTTGGTCTTACACAATAAAGATAATCAAAAGGTCACTTTTTAGCTAAAAGCAGATATCTGGAATATGCTCCAATTATACTGTCATTTTTGAAACATGAAAAAATAGGTTCAGTCCAAAGCAAAAAAATCAATGAAACAAAAATTATGGGCAGTTGAACAATTTCCAAAAATGATACTCTTTCTTAGATTATGGTATAATAAAGTGTCAAAAATGAGCAACTTTCTCCAAATGCTGGGGTCTTGGATGCAGCCATTACAATATTGGTGTATTGAGGGGGAAGCACACACAAATAGAAAGAACTTATGCTTGATAGAATAACTAAACTAAGCTAAAGACTAAAGCTGGTTATATTCATACAGGTGTGATCTGAGATCACACTGGGTAGTCTCAGATTTTGTCATTGGTCCTCAGGTTGTATGTTCCTGAAGTAGTAATGGAGGTTATCTTCAATATTTCAGTATAAATATATAACATGTTCATGATAACATCCAACCAAGGTAATGAAGGCATTAAGCTTTATCTAGGAATTCCATTAGTGCAACACCAATGGCATACTGATCAAAAAACCCGAGGTTGCTGAACACACACATGTGTACATGTGCAAACATGGTAACAAATTACTTCTTAAGATAAAAACAGTCCTATGTTGTGACAAGTTATGGAGTCCTGAAACATTCGATTTACTCTGTCCTTTATAGTTCATACTATAGTTCTGTAATTAATTTTAAGCTAAATTTTATAATGATCAAGTGTGAACATTGGAGCCAGTTAAAGAAGTTCATATGGCAGCTCTATCATTTTGTTGCTTTTGACATCAAGTGATAGCTCATCTTAAATTATTTGAGTCTGAACTTCTTCCCTTGCAAAAATGATGATGATGCTTAAATTATGAGGTAGCTAAGGGATAGCACCTGGCATATAGCAGATACACACTAAATGCTGATTTAATTTCTCCTATCCATCCTGTCAATGGTACTGTTACCAACTGAATTTTAGTGAAAATAAAATTATTTATATTTGCTTTCACCTCTTAGTTTGGACCAAGAATACACATGGACCATGCATGAGGTTAAACAAAGGTCACATCAGATGTCGTTCATTATGTTCTGTTCATTTTTATTACCCCTGTTGAAATTGGTTTTTTGTAATCTGGCAAGATTTCAAGACAGTGGATTGAACAAGCATATCTAATATTGAATCAAAATGAAAGTGGAGGTTAAAGCTGTTAAATCAAAGATGAAATCAGCCAGCCAGGCAAAGAGATTTCCATTCAGCTCTCCAAGGCAAACATAAGGTTGAGAAACCAGACACAATGCAATGCAGTTAAGAAAACCACTGATGTCATTACCAGAGGCTAAAAGAACTTCATGTACACATGTTTTGAATTTTTAACTTTTTCTAAACCTCACAAAAACTTGAAGTTTTCCTAGGAAATTCTACAAGAATCGAATTTCTACCTCTTACTTGGGCCAGGGGTGCCGTGTTTCAAATGCATGCCGTGCATTGTAAACCAGAAGCTACACACCAAAAATCTTGGGCCACGTGGGCCTCAAACCTAAACCAGAGTAAAATCCCAAACCACAAGAGGGGAGGTGTCTGGAGAGTAGTGTCTGGCACTTTTGCCTTTGGCACTTCTTTGCTCTGAATCCAGACTTCCCCTCAACAAGAACAGATGAAGTCATCTTGCTCTGCCTGTAGTCTCTCTTAGATCCCAAGCAGCTGGCCTTGCCTCTGCCTGCCCCCTCCAGTGTTAGGTTTTAAGTTTTCATGTTTCTTTAATCACCTCCTCTTTCAGAGGTCCATGTGAATTCATTTTAATTCATTGGGCATTTATCAACTGCCTTCTCTGGGTTAGACCCTATGGTAGATACTGAAAATTCATCTTGTTCAAAGTCATGGCCACTGCACTTTTCTGAAGTGGCTCACTGTCCAGAAGAGCCAGGTAATCAAACAGTCATTCAGTTCAGTATGAACTATGCCATAACAGAGATATAAACCATGTGTTATGTTCAGAGAAAAGAGTTCTTCCTGAGCTTGGAGGTGTTAGGAACTCTTTGTATCTTCCATTATAATCTTTGTAAAGGATGCTTTTTGGAAACCTTCTCTAAATGGCCTTGTTTTACCCCTCCCCACCCTTGTGGGGCTTGTCCTCTGCTTTTCAAAGCCCAATGGAACCCTCTCCATTTGAGCACTAACCACACTTCTGTCAACCTTTTCATTCAAGTGGGCACCCCTGAGACTAAGACCTGTGTTTTTCATTTCTTTTCTGTTAAAGTTTATTTATTTATTTTTGAGAGAGAGCTAGCAAGCCCACATGCAGGCTCTTCACTGTCAGTGCAGACAGACCGACTGAGCCACCCAGGTGTCCCAGAAGTATGTTTTTATTTTCTTCTCTCAGTACCTGGCTATAGGAAATAGCATGTAGTAGTTTCTTAATAAATGTTAATTGTATGAATAAATGATGTGAAATTTGAATTTAGATTTACATAGTGAGTATGTGAAGTGTAAAAGTACAGGAAAGGCACTCCAGAGCAGGAAAATATTCTTTCCTCTGTCTAGAATAAAAAAAAAACCCAAAAAACAACAAAACAAAACAAAAACTTGTGATTTTTGTAAGTCTGTTTTGTGCCTGGAACTACAATAAGAATCTTACAAATATTAGCTCTGAATATCAAAACAATTCTGCAAGGGAGATATTATTCTCCACAATTGACAGAGGTGGAAACCCAGACTTCTAGGGGTTAAATGTGTTGACCAAGGATGTACGTCCAGTAGGTAACAGAATCAGAATTTAAACCTTAATATTCTCAACAGTGTCATAGCTATACTATTATTTAGCACTTCTGAAATCTGCATATGTGGAGTATAGATTATAGGCATTAAGATTTAAAGAGGACTGTGGGTATTCCCAAGCAAAATGAAATAGCATACTTTTTTACTGAACCTTCCACAGTTTATGATGAATTCTCTGATGTGGGTATATTCAATATTGATATCACTATCAAAGAGAATATAGACTTCTAGACGTTTGGGCATAAAAAAGAGGTTGTCAAGTATAGGTGTGTGCGTATGTGTGTACACACACGTATGCATGCATGTCAAGAATGTGATTTGGAGTACAATTTTGCAAGTCCTGGTGATTGCAATAATTTCTGTGCTGCTTACCTGAAAGGCTCAATAGCTGTATGTGAACCTTTAATTTTTACAACATGCACTGACATATGCCTCCCACTTAAACATTTAGCAAATGTCAACATAGTTTCTCCCCTGCCTTTAGCCTAAGCAGTGTCTGAGGTTTTCTCAAACCATGATGAAGCAGACATTCTCTCCTTTTGTCACTGGCTTTTCACTTCTCATTTACTCTTTAATTAGGGAACACACTATCTATTGTTGACTGTCTCTCTTCTGTGTGGTGGTAGAATGTGGCAGCTAAGAGGACAGATGTTAGAAGTGGATGGAACTGACCTCAAATCCTGGCTCTTCCACTTTTTCAGTGTGTGATACTGGGGGGAATTTCTTACCTCCTCTCAGTTTCAGTTTCCTCATATGTACAATGAAGAAGATGATGGTTCTTGAAGGAATTAAATGTGTGTGAAGACTTAATATAATGCTTGGAACATAATAAGTGCTCCGTTTATTTTTAACTTCACAGTTAAGGTCCTAAACAAAATAATGGGAAGGATGTGTAGTTGGAGGAAAGAAGAAAAAATAGCCTATACTTATATATTTATAATTCAAATCATCGAACTACCACATATGGATTAGGTATTAATTATGAGCAAGTGCTCAACATTCTAAATGCTTCCATTTTCCATGCATGTCTCTATATTATTCACATAGCTCTTTAAGCATTTGCTGGGCAAGAAATCAAGACCATAGTGGATGTGGGGTTTACGTGTTAAAAGCCAAAGGTGGCAAAAGGCATTACTACTGGCTCCAAAGGAAGGTGAGTGGTGAACACAGAAGGTCATCACAGAGGTAGCCCTGGCCTTCCTGCCAGTAGCTGTGCAGTCATCCTCGTCACGTGGGCTGATGCATCCAGGCTGTGGGTTTTGAGTCTGAATGTGCTGACCGCGTGTCTATAATTTCTGCTGCCTGGGAGGAACTACAGAAAACTTTTTTGGTTGTCATTTTTTTCTGAAGAACTTCTTAAGAAAACTAAAGCTTCCTTTTCTTTAGAGGATCAACTGCTTGTGCAGAGGCCCCTGTCCATATCTTCTCTCCAGTGGCCCCTTGAATTACTCCATTCCTCTTAGGAGCCTCCAGATGGCTCCTATAATCTTTCTCTCTCACCTCTCCATTTCCTTGTTGGTTCTGAGGTTTTTCAGTATTTCTCCATTTTCTACTCTTACCCTGTTTCATTGAAAGGCCTGTGGAAGCAGATTAAGAGAAGAGTGGGCGCAGCTCAAACTCGGCATGCTTGTGGCACTGGAGCTCACTCAGCTTTGGCTCACACTGCAAATCCAAAAAGCAGCCAGGGAAGGGGAATACCATTCACTTATTCATCTGACACATATTTTTTGATGCTTTATTTGTGTCAGGTGCTTCACCAGTGAAGGGTGTCAAAATGGTTGAGGGTTTTTTTTTTTTTTTTTAACAAAAAAGATACTCAGAGATCATCTGAGAGGAAGAGACTGAGAATCACAGACATGACTGATCCAGTCATGGATCATCATCCAGCTGTCTACCTTACAGCTGATTAGAAGAAGTAAAGCGAGGTCTCAGACCCGGGCTTCTGAACTCAAATCTCCAGACACACTCCTTACATGTTTTTAAATGCTGAAGGTACAGATGCCTTGCATACAAATAAAAAAGTTTTGTAACATGTTTTGCTGTTTCATCTATCACTCTATCATCTATCTGTCTGGATTTTTGTTTGTGTTCTTAGGAAAATATGGCTAAATGTGTCGGTGACTCTGACCTCCCTATTGCACAGCTTCAGTTACTGAGGTGAGGCCACAAGGTGTCCTGAAGTGACTTGCTTTTTATTATTTTTTTTCACTTTTTCCTATTTAGAATTGCTTTTTTTTTTATCCCACTTAGTCCAAACTATGACTCGAACAGTTGAGAAGAGGTGTGAGTGTGTGTATGTGTGTGTGTGTGTGATTTACTCAGCCCCTGCATCCCAAAGATAGCCCTTATGTTGTATGTCTCTAAGTAAACAAGCCTGGTCCATAACTGACCAACCATCCATCCATCTGTCATCATTCAACAACTATGAAAATGTATTGAGCATCTTCTTAGTAGCAGTCTTTGTATACATATATAATGAAGAATAAGAAACAGAGCCTACCTTTAAGGGACTTGTTTCTTAACAGATAATTACAATACAGGGTGAAAGAATAGTATGGTAAGCTTTTATACAATATTGTGGGAAACCAGGGGACAGGACTTTACTGATGTCTGGGGAGAGAGGAAGAAGAAATAGATAAGGAATATTTCCTGGAGTGAGTACTGGATGAATCTTAATGGATGAGGAGGTGATATTTAGGTTAAAAAAAAACGGCATATAGCAGGATGTAGGGTGGGTGGGAAGAGGAATAATATATCCCAGACATAGGAAACAAGATAGGAAAGGCAAAGGGGAATGATGGTAATGACTAGTAGTTAAATGTGGATAAAATAAGTGATCTGAGGAAAAGAAGAAGAGTTGCAGATATTGTTGGGAAAGATAGTCTGAAGCAGAGCAAGAAAAGCTTTGTATGCATGCTGAGGACTTTGAATTTTAGTCTAAAAACAAAGATGAACAATTGAAAGATTTCAAACAGTAGAGTAATTCAGTCAATTATACATTTTAGAAAAATTGTTCAAGCTGCAGTATGGAGAACTGATTGGAAGGAGTCCAGAATGATGATGGTTAAATAGCCCCAGACTTTCTTTAAATGGCTACACTGTTCATGTACATAGATCATAAACATTATCATTTGAATTCTGTGTAGCTAAGCCTTCCTTTTTCAGTCTCAAGAGCAGAGTTCTTTTTGAGGCTCAGGAGCTTGCCCATGAGTGGAAAACTGGAATTGCTGAATTATTCCATAGTTACTGATTTATGAAGAAAGTGTACATTTACTCTGTTCTTTTATTTGTGAATCAGCAAAGACCTTTAATCCCCAGACAGAACCTTGCGTGCAATGAAACTAAGAGAGGTAGAAATTTGAGAGCATTGTTGTTGTTGTTGTTTTCTGAACCAGGAAGAACTTTAAAATATGACCACATTTCTAGTAGCATCCAAAAAGGTTAAGGGAGAATCCCAACCTGCAAAGCCTGAAGCTCCAGTTAGTAAATATTTTCAACATTTGCCTTCAAGGATGGCTTAACTGGGTTAGAAGAATGATCTGAAGGGGCGCCTGGGTGGCTCAGTCAGTTAAGCGTCTGACTTCTGACTTCGGCCCAGGTCATGATCTCGCGGTCCGTGAGTTCGAGCCCCGCGTCGGGCTCTGTGCTGACTGCTCAGAGCCTGGAGCCTGTTTCAGATTCTGTGTCTCCCTCTCTCTCTGCCCCTCCCCGTTCATGCTCTGTCTCTCTCTGTCTCAAAAATAAATAAACGTTAAAAAAAAAAAAAGAAGAATGATCTGAAAATTCTTAGATGATCTGTCTCCACTGTTAGCTATGATTCCATGAGTAGAAGTTGGAGAACTCAAACTCAAATCTGACTTCAGGTTGTCACCTTACTATTGTAAATGTTTCTTTTAGCAATATTTGTAAAATGGGATTGAATCTATATGCTCTAGGGCATCCCTTCCTTTTCAGGGAGGCTGACTCAGAAAGGGAACACTCTTCTTTTGCTAGGTCAGCTGATCTCAAAACTAGAAGCTTCAATAGAGGTCCCTATTTACAATAAACTTTTCTTCAAATATGATAAAATAACCCTAAATTTTAAAGATACTATTTTGGAGGGTTAGAGTTACTTCTGTGGAATAATCTAGGAGAATGTGTCTGGTTCTGTCCTGGAAAAGAAGGAACATTGACAGGACTTACTGAGTCTCTGCTGTTCTTGACAAGTGCAAAGCTTTTGGTAGAGCTCTAGGTGTTTCAATTCTGGTATAAATATTTCAACACAGCAAAGTTCTGTTTGGCAGTTTGGCATCCAAGTCTTATAGTGGGCAAGGCCTTAGGCAAAATTGTTGAGTGTGGATCATATACTCTTCTTTCTGGTTCAGGTAGGTACTGGGATGGAAGCAGCAAGGAAAAGTTGGTGAAATAAGATTTACTAAATATCTAGTATGTTAGGAACTTTACCTTTTCTTTTTATCTAATTCTCATAACAATCCTGATGAGCATGGGCCATTATAAGAATTTTACCAAAGGAAAAGGTGTCCTAGACAAACAACTTATCCAGAATAACACAGCTAAGAGGTGGCAGAACCCAAAATTTGTGCCCATGTTTGTCTTCCAAATCCATCATTTTTATACTATTCCATACTACCTGAAGTATCAACACCTAATACTCATCTCCTTGGAACCCATTTAGAAACTTCCTTTTTGGTGAAGTCATTTATTTTGTTTTATTGTTATTGTCATCTTTTTTTCTTTTGTGGCGGGGAGTTGGTAATGAAGCATGGCCTATTAGAACACAAACATTGAACATGGTTAACATCTCCTGAGGCCCTGTGCCACCTTTCAGTCCAGGTTTCTCTAACACTGTCACCTTAATTGATCACCATAATGAGTCTAATGGGGACATCTTGTTATTGTGACTTTTTGACAGCCAAGAAAGGTGGATCGGTAAAGCTGTACTGCTTTTGTCCATCTTAAAGGGGATTTGTGACTAAACCCTACAGTGTTTTCTCTATAGCTCACTTCATTCTTCTCAAAACTAATGTGATGGGGTCAGAAAATCTTATTATCCTATGTCTGGTCTTCTTAACTGCCTTTTTATGGTCATTCACTTAGTTTTTCATTAATTCAACAAGCAACTTATTGAATAATTGAATGTCTTCTATGGGCCATCACTGGTCTAGATCTGAGATAAATAAGAATGAAGAAGACATATCCCCTGCCCCACAAGGAACATATACTATTTAGTGAATTACTTGCAACGCCTGGCTGGCCATTACTCTTGGTAGCCTTGTTTGCCATTAAAATGCCCCCTTTTTTACCCTCATACTATGAAGATAACTCTTAGAAGAAACAAAACATGTTTTTGTGTAGGGAAGGTATTTGAGAAACACCCAGACTGAGTTCACAGATTGGCATTATATTTTTTGAAGCAACCAGACAAATCAAACAAATTATAAGGTGGCATGTCTGACTGGCTGTCATCCTATATTAGAAAAGGAAAGAACAGTGAGTGAGTGCAGGTGTTAAAGTGAACAGACAAGCCAGCTTCTGGAATTCCAAAGCTTTCTTCACTCTCTCTTTCCTGACAAGAAATTGCTGGAACATGGAGAGTTAAATCATCAGAATTATATTGAAGTGAATTTTAATGAAAGAAAAATTTTTATAATGTCTCATTTTGCTAAAAAACAGGTTAGAAACTATGTACATTATCATCTTATTCTTAAATAAATAAATGCACCGATGTATATGAGACTAATATAGTATCAGTGGATATCTTGAAAGATAAGATTATATGTTTACTTTTTTATTTTTATTGTGAAGTTCCTATAATAGAGTCATTGCTTTTGTCCTATAACATGAAATTTGAATTGGTATAGTTGAAAATTGTTATTAAAAATGTAGGCCATGCGGTTAAAAGCACTGCAAATACCAAAACAAAATGTAAATGAATTGAAAATGAGAGCAAAGGGGAAAACAATATAGCAACAGAGAGAGCTTTTCGAAACCTAACCTTTGGGCTCAGAAAGGGGGTGGAGAAACTCCTCTATTTTTTAAAAGACCCTGTTACTACTTCTCGGGCTTTTTTCAGACTCTGTTCTTGCAGTCCTACCCCCTCCTCTAGGGGCTATTAGGAAATCACCGGGTCCTCCAAGGCTGAATAGGTGATGTGATCATCTGTTGTGGGGCATGAATGAGGGTTAAGGTCATGGGTGGATCGAAAGATTTTTTGACGGATCCATAATGGAAAACAGTTGAGGAATATCACTCATGACTGGAGTCTGACAGGCTTCTCAGGTCAGCCAAACCAAGGGGCAGGTGAAGCTAACCTGATACACCTTGAATGTCTGTCTGCATTACCCCAGTTGCCCTCCAAGGCAAACAGTTGTCTGGAGAGGGAGCTTTGTACTCACAGTAACTGAAAGTATTTTGGAGATGTTTTGCTTTATTTTTATTTTAAGACTCTGTCTTTTGTAAGGTTATGAGAAAAAGGTGTGAGAAACTTGTTCTCCCCTTTTTCCCTTCATCTTTCTCTCCCTCAGTCTTGTCTTCCACCTCTCCCTTTTTCCCCTCAGCTGTCCTGTGAGTTTTTCTCCCTCTTCCATTATTCTTCCTTATCCTTTATTCCTTTTTCAACCAATTCCTTCCTTCCTTCCCATGATTTGTTTTATCCTTGTTGTTTTTGTGAGCACCTATTTTGTCAAGTTCTTTTAGGCACTGGAGACACAAATGAATATGAGAGACCCAGTATTTCTCCATACGGAAAGACAGAGAAGGACTAAAGGATTGTCAGGATACTTGTTAATCTGAGAATCTGAGAAAGAATTTGAAATCCTCCAAACTTTGGCATGAAGAACAGAAACTTTCCTTAGGCGCATCTGCCAGTTTGATCAATGAATTCAGCAGTTGAAGCTCTCAGTTGGCTTCTAGGTGCTGTCAATTACAAGAGCTTGAAGATGCTTCTCATTGTTGGTGACAACACCAGCATCCTCCAGCTGTTTCCCAGAGCAGATCTCTCTTTGCTATTACATGTGAATGAAGAAGAAAGGAACAAGGGAGAGTATTCTTTGGCTCTCGATCATTTTTTAATAATGTCATAGTACCTGTGAACTCTGAGCAAGCTCTTCTGGTTTTCTTTATAGTTTTTACAAAAGGGTTGTTGAAAGAGATACTTGCTTTTTAAGGTCAGAAAATCCTAACTAAGTAAAATTGGCTGTTGTATCTCGGGGATTAGGAAATTCAGGAAAAGACAGAGCAAAGGTGACACTATAATTAACAGGCAGTTGCAGGAAAGGAAGGATTCATGCTGTGCAGTATGTAATTTGGAAACCAAATGTTCTTGTCAGAGAAACCTGGCCTTGTGCAAAAAGCTATGGGGGCTGTTTTGGACAAATGAACTGAGAAAATCTGCTTTGTGTGATGGCTAATCCCAGTCACCTGTTGTCTTTTTTGTTTTCTTTTTTTTTCAATGTTTATTTATTTTTGAGAGAGAGAGAGAGAGCGAGCACATGCACACAAGTGGGGGAGGAACAAAGAGAGAGGGAGACACAGAATCTGAAGCAGCCTCCAGGCTCTCAACTGTCAGCACAGAGCCCAATGTGGGGTTTGAACCCATTTACCATGAGATTACGACTTGAGTTGAAGTCGGATGCTTAACTGACTGAGCTAACCGGTGCCCTCTCTTTTTCTGTCTTGACCACAGCCAGGCCATTTGTTATTTTATTCAGCTATTTATTTAACAATTATGGATCGCCTACGATTCACCAGGCACATTGCTAAGTACAGAACCATAAAGATAGATTAAAAACAAAACACAATAAAACTTTGTCCTCAAGTAGGTCTCTGTTGACTAGAGGACACAGACAAGAGGACATCCTCCTCCCCGACCCACTAACTGACTATACAGGTTGCCCTGACAGTGGGAAAGTAAAGCTCTTCGAGTTGACCAGGAGAAAGCTGGAGAAAGTTCTAGAGAAGGACTTGAAAGAGAGTTCCAGATTTCCCAGGTGAATCTGAAGAGGAGAAGTACTGTAAGCATGTTGGAAGGAATGGTGACGAACAAGAACTCATCAAATTTAAGGAACATTACATAGTTCTTACAACAAGAGTGCATGATAGAGCCAAGACCAGTGAAGATGAAGAACAAGAGATATTCTTAGGACAAAATGATACACAGCCAAGTTAACTTCTTTATTAAAAGAATTTTAAATCAATAATTTGCTTAAAGGTCAGTTTAAGAAGGGTCCAGTCAGAGGGCGCCTGGATGGCTCAGTTGGTTGGTTGAGTATCTGACTCTTGAATTTGGCTCAGGTCATGATCCCAGGGTGGTGATATTGAACCTCGCATGAAGTGAGCCTGAAGCCTGCTTGGGATTCTCTCTCTGCCCCTCCTTCCTTGTGTGCTCTCTCTCTCTCTCTCTTTCTCTCTCTCTCTCTCTCTCTCTCTCAAAATAAACAAATAAAAAATGATTAAAAATTTTTAATGAAAATTAAAAAAAAGAAGGGTCCAGTCACAATACCTCAAGGACAGAAATTATATCATAATTTATTTATATTGCCAGCTTGCAATATAATGCTTGACATGGAAACACTCAATAAATGTAGACCTTGGAATAATCAGAGAATAATCCTTGGTACTTGAACCATTGATTCTAAAAGAGTAAGGTGGAGGGAAAGAAGAAATAGTGACCTCTTGCTATATGCCAGGTCCTGTGTTAGGAGATTTATATATGTTATGCTAATTAGTATTGACAGTATCCTCGTGGGGTTTTATACATATCTCCCTATTTTTCAGAACAGGCATTTGAAGTTTTGCGAAGTTGGGAAGCTATAGTCACATATCTAGTAGATGGCCAGCAGCAGCTTTCAAACTCAGGTCTGTTTTTCTCCACAGCCTACATATCTACTTTTAGATGTGAACTTTTACTGAAATTTTTGCTGCAGAACTCTTGGGAGAATGCTACAAAATGTGTCCATTTAGAATAATAAAAAATAGGGAATTACACTGTCACATGCTAACTTAATTTCTGTAGTAAATCTGGTAAATTCTGCAAAAGTTCAGAGAAGCAGAGTTGAAAATTTGGGTTCCCCCCCCTGGATTTTGTAGATTCAGGAAGCTTTTTATTCAACTTACTACTGGCAAATGAAACATGAAATGCAAGAAATGAATAACAAATGAGACTGTTGAATAAATGATTGTACATAGCCTGTGTTTAAAGCAAGAGTTTCTCAAGTTGCCAGTGTTAGATTGCTGCTATATGGTGTTCTGGATATTTTAAGTGTGTAATTGATGACTCACTTGGCCTCCAAAGAGAGTGAGAATATAAATATAACAAGCGGGGAGAAGAGAGTACTTCTAGAGTGCTGCTTAGAAAACCTTGGGCAGTGGCTTGGGCTTATTGCCTGTGTATCCTTTCTTCTACCTTCACTCTTCTTCACTAGAGCTGTGCTGGCCTTGTATTTCCACAGCCTAAGACGTGGTACTGGTTTTCTAAGCAGCATCTTTTTTTTTTTTTTTTAAGGTTTATAAGGAAGTGATTTTTAAAAAATTCTTCTTGCTTTCAGTTTCAGGCCAGACTATTTTTTTTTAGCCTCACATGTCAAAAAGCTTTGCTGCCTTCAGACCTCTGAGTCATGGGCAGTGACTGGCTCCACCAGCTTTCCGCCCCAGGTCCCACATGCTTCCAAATGTGCACATTTGCTAGATGAATCAATGATGTGGAGGAGGATTCCAGATAGAGTGGACCTTCCCACTGCTGCACAGCTACCCATGGATTCCCTCCCACCTCAGTCTTCAAGGACCAGAAGTATTGGATTTTGAAGGGAAGAGGAATTCTGTCCAGGATTTTGTTGCCAAGGTGTCAGAGATAAGGGCTCCCCACAGAAAATAATCTGCCTCCAACTCTCCCCATTGTAAATTTGGAAACCAGTGATGTGTTGTGTGTATGTTCTTTTAAGATCTCCTGGTATGGTTGAAAGAAGGACACATTATTTAATATGGAGGCAATATACCTGTCCTATACTTTCATAGTAATAAAGGATAATGCATGTAAATAACCCGAACTAGTCTCAAAGCAATTGGCACTCTGTAAGTAATAGGACTTACCATTGTAATTATTATAAGAAAGACAATGGCATTGAAGACAAAGTAGAATATATTCTATCCTTGACACCTAATTCTTTATCCCTGACCTAAAGAGTATACTGAATTTCATGTTTAAAATGTTATGGAAAAGAGAAACTACTGATATGATTAATAGATTTTAGCTGTGATAACTCTTTTATGATCTAGGTTTTCCAAATTATGTGATTTTCTTCCACATGCTAAGCTGTCTTTGGCCCATTACAGGAAAAGTGCAGGGTTTGATGAATCGAGAAAATGGTCAAAACTTTGGATAGCCTCAGATTTCAAATTGCCAATGCACTGGTATTTTTAGGAAAGTGTCTGTCGCTTGGGTCTTGAGTGAAGGTAATCTAGGCCAAATGTGTTTCTGTCTGAAGTTTTAGTTTTTTTTTTTTATTTTTCTCCAATAGAAATGGGGTCTGGCCTTTACTTGGAAGATCTATTTTGTGGATCATAAGATTGTGTTCTCAGAGTACTGGAAGTTATGAGTAGATGCTCCCAGAAGAAACCCCAGACTTGATTTGATTTCTAGGTGACACTTATAGAAGTAACCTTGAGTAGGGAAACTACATAATTAGCCCAGTCTTGATGGGAACTAGTCATAAGTAATACAGAAGCAGCTTGAACAGAAAAATTGGAGCAGACAGTTTTGTTATTCAGCTCAGTTGCTACTTCCTGTTTCTGCTGCAGTTGCCAGGAATGAATCAAGTAGACTCTGGTAAAGAGTATTTTGTGTTGAATAGTGTTTTGGGGAGATGCATTGGCGTTGAGGTGATGATATTAAATGTTAGATTTATTTGGATGAAAGGTTGGGTCCCTTTTGGGGTAACTTCATTGTTAAAGAATTTTATTATGATATTCTTAAAATAAGGGAGCGGTTTGAGTCTGAGGGGAATACATGTACTATCTGAACTGTGATACTCACTGAAAATGCCAATGATGAATAAGTGGTGGGATTCCACAGGGAAGACCTTGACGAGAAAATCTCTCGTCCTTAGTTTCTGTCCCTGTTAAATGGGAATGACAATGCAGACTTAGTGAGATTGCTGTGAGGAACAGCAATAAAGTACATACTAGACCTTCTAGAATGTATGAACAATATATGCCCTGTCAGAACTTACAGTAGGAGTTATAGCCAAAGTAGTCATTCTGATAGTTGTTCTAAGAGTGATAATAAAAATAATAGAAATAAAATGATAATATTCAGATGGTACATGCTTACTAAGTCCTAGGCAGTGTGTTAAAACTTTATATACATAATTTTAATTATGAATTAACCTTTTCATGTAAGATTATGTCATCATACCATTTTACAATTAGTTGTAGACATACGGTGGTGGTAGTGACAATGGAAGTAGCCAAAGGAACGTTAATGGCATTCCTAATGCCTCAGATTCTCTGTAGACATAGGAACGGTATTAGTAATAGGATTATACACACACCAAACCTTCCCAAACTCTTTTAAAAAGCAGTACAATTCTTAGAAATGAGCCATTATCTCCATATCTCTTTTCCCAATCTTTGAAGTAAAAGAACCAAAAATGTGAATTTCTGACCATAGTCCACGTTATTCAAAGTTATCCATCAGAGTTCACTATTCTAGTAAGCATCTCAACAAATACTCCTCAAGTAGCTACTATGTGAGAGTACTCAGCTAGGCACTGAGGATACAAAGATGAATATATCGTAGTCACTTTACCAGTTAAGGAATAGGCAAAGTGTGATGGGTAACTAAAGGAAATACAATGCAGCATTATGTACACTGTGATACTGAAGTACTTGCATGACACTTAGAAAGACAAATGTTTCTGTTATGATGGGAAGGCCATAAGTACATCATGATGGTTGGGAAGATACCAGAGTTTCAGATTGGTCTGATCATTTGAAGTAGGAACATTAGCACAACATGTTTTAATTAAATTCTATGTATATGGATTGTGTAAAAAAAAATAAAGTAGTTATAAAAACAATGTATGTAGAGAAAATTTCTTAAAATGGGTAAGGATGTTGCATGGGGTTTAGAAAATGAGATGTGGATTAATAAGACCCATGATTAGCACTAAGTCACAAATCTCTCTCATTCTCTATTTCCATATCTGTCAAAATAGAATATCCTTGCTTTACCTCGGCCATACTTTCATAGATTTGACTTCTGCATAAGCTATAAAATGCTATATAAGCTTGAAAGCACTATATAAACACTATGCTTTTGACCATGTACAGTTGTAAAGAATAGGAAAGCTACAATAGAAAGAGTATTCCTAAAATTGAGCTTTAATGAGTAGGATTTGAGTGTAGAGAGGAAGAGTTTGTGTTAGGGAGATCAGAAACCCTCCCAATCCCCTCTCTCTAAAAGGGACAGGGTCATCACAGTGATAATACTCCATATGGGGGAGGGAACAGCATAAATGAATACATGTAAGTAGGAATACTTAAGACTAAGTTTGCTGGGATTATATCTAGTCATCAGTAAGGAGCCCACCAGTAGTGGGTAGAAGTGCATCATAATCAAAGAGCTGTGTTTGGGAGAATATTCTGTCTACTGTTGATAGGATGCTCTAGACAGCAGATAGAATGCAGAGTGAGTTAGGAGGCTAGAACTAACAAGGACTTGAACTAGGTAAGAGGTTACAGGACTAGAAAGGAGGATGTGGGTACAAGAGATATTACCATGATAGATCCAGAACTGGTTTATCTCAAGCTCCTCTGTTACCACCATGGCCAACATAGATTTGAAAGAGCTTTGAGAAGGTATCATAGTGACTGAAATCCTGCATTTTCTGCAAAATAGAGCTACAGGATGGCATTCAAAGCTTTCCATGTTCAGGCTTTGATCTGCCATTTTGATCCTTCAATAATTAATGAATTTTATGCTATAGCCATAGTAAACCATTTTTCATTCTGTGACCATGTCTAATTTTTTAAATGCCTTTTCTTCTGCTCTCATCCTTCAGTTGCAGGCTAAATAATCACCTTTGCCACAAAGCCTCCCCTGGAACATGCCCTCTCCCTGACCCGACCCTCAGGTTAGAATCCCTGTCTCTCTTGATCAACTACCATAGTGCTGGTAACTTCATTAGCCAAAGTCACTATCTGCAAAACTTGGGATTTATTCAGTAATCAGTACTGATGTATGAGTTTCAATCCATTGTGGGATCAGATTCTTAAGAAGGAACCTGATAGCTTTTAGGTTTCATATTCAAGAACCCTTGTGAACAGCCTGGTTCCACTCAAGATACCCAATATCAGTAAACTTGTGCTGCTGTCAGAGCATGCTGTGCAGTTGTACACTCCTGTCAAGAAAGACTATTTCTGGTGGAAAACTAGAAATTATACCATTTCATCCATCAAAGCTATTTAAAAAAATAAATCATTCAGGATACAGGTACCTTCAAAATATAAATGTGTTCGGATTTTTTTTCTGACCCCAAAGAAGATGCTTCTCTACCTTCAATCATTCTAGTTTTTCTAAAGGTTGCTTTTATAGAAAAACCCAAAATACAAAGCAGCACATTCTCTGCAGATAAACTATTAAGTGGTAAATTACATCAAACAATGTGCTTTTTTTTTGTTTTTGGTGGAAAAACAAGGGTCCCTACCTTCTCACTTACTTATTGGCCTTTGGAGGGTCTAATAGCAGCTTCCAAAAACTGCTCTATTAATGTGTAATTTCAACAAACAACTTCCCATTTATAGGTTACCTATTCTTCCTCTTGGGTAAGTAGGATTATTATCCAGCACTAGATGTTGATATTTTTCAGCTTGGAAGTATTCTAAGCAAACAAACCCCCCTTTCCCTCCAGTTATCCCACAGGCACACACTGTCCTTTCCACACCATCCCCAGGACAGAGTTACTACTGATACTGGTCAGTCTAAGAGCCACAGCTGCCTTCATCTTTGCCTAGGTAATTTCAAATGCTTATTAGTTGGAATTGACCATTCATTCAGTGAATCAGCTGGCAACCCTTGCTCTTAATGCTCTTCTCAATTTACTTCTTTCTCTCTGAACACTTATTGGTGACCTCTTAGAAAGTTTATCCATGTGCTTTAATTAATTTGGACTCCTCATAAATATTCAGTTCAGTGAATGAACAAATCAGGGACATGACATACCATGGAAGGTTCATTTACTTTTCAGGCCAATGGATCTACAACACAATGATCCCACCTTTTGGAGGAAGTCACCCATCCCTTCTTCATACTCACAGCCACATTCACCATTTACTTCAGCCTGACAAGAGCTTCCTAATTAACCCACTGCTTATGTTCTTCCTCTACTCCAATTCATTTTTCTCACAGCACATAGGGATTTGCTGTTGAATTTTATCTATAAAGAGACTTTCATACTTTTGAGTATGTTACAGCTGACAAAATTTTGAAGTATCATATATGTGAAAAGAATAAAGTATGGTAAGATAACTACAAACATGTCCTCCAAGTTAAGAGTTAGAACAACACTAATATCTTTGAGGGTACCTGGGTGCTGTTCCCAAATTCTGTTTTATTACCTTCTTCTGCAGTTTATTTTTCTCATTCAGTAAAAGTTTTTAAGTCCATGTTGTGTGTCTAGTAGTGGATTGTTCATGTTTATTGCTGTATAGTATTTCATCATGTGGATCATTATTCTCTTGCCAATCAAGATTTAGATGGTTTCCAATCTTATTACAATGTAGTAATAGTCCCTCTTGAATATATCTCTTGGGGTCTGTATACAGAGTGTCCCTAGGATTGGAATTGCTAGGTCATATAGTTTTCACCTGTTAAACATTACAAGCTAATATCAGATTGTTTTCCAAAGTGGTTGTGCGTAGCCACATGACTCCTAGAATGCTGAGGAGTTCACATTCATTATATGCTCACCAATATAAAATTTTGTCAGACTTATATTAAATTTTGCCTATTTAGCAGGTGTAACATGTTATTGTGCATTTTACCTAGTTTGCATTTTCTTGATGAATAATAAAACTAGAGGATCTTTTAATATGTTTATTCAACATTCATATTTCTGTTTCTGTGAAATGAGAATTCAGTGATGGATGTTTGCCTACATTTATACTGCATTGCCTTATTTCTTATTGATTTATAGTGGTGTTTTCCTTTTCTCCTTCAGGATACTGATGCACCATTGATTACAAGTATTGCAGATACCTTCTTTTACATTGTAGATTAAGCTCTTGGTTTTAGTGTATTCAAACATAACAATTATTTTTTAATTATTTTTTATGTTTATTTATTTTTGAGAGAGACAGAGACAGAGTGCAAACAGGGGAGGGGCATAGAGAGAGGGAGACACAGAATCTGAACCAGGCTCCAGGCTCTGATGTGGCCTTTAAACTCACGAACTATGAGAGATCATGACCTGAGCCCAAGTCTGATGCCCAACTGACTGAGCCACCCAGGCACCCCTACATAGCAATTATCTGTACTTGGAACTTTCTCTACTTTGTTTAAGAAATATCTCCCCATCTCAGGATCATAAAGATAGCAAACTATAACTTTTCTCTTTTATACTTAAATTTGTAGTCAATCTGGTATTGATCCTTATGTATTCTTTTTCCCAAATCAGTAATTGTTACAGCACTATTTATTAAGTAGCTTTCCTTTCTTCTTCTCCCAGTTGTCTGCACTGTACACTCTGACATACATTTCTCTCTTTTTTTTCCCACGTATTTCTAGACTCTATGGGCCTGTTTCTGTGTTCTCTATTCTGCTTCACTTACTTATCCCTATGCCAAATCCACACTATCTTAACTAAAATTCTTAATTTTTTTTTTCAACGTTTATTTATTTTTGGGACAGAGAGAGACAGAGCATGAACGGGGGATGGGCAGAGAGAGAGGGAGACACAGAATCGGAAACAGGCTCCAGGCTCTGAGCCATCAGCCCAGAGCCTGACGCGGGGCTCGAACTCACGGACCGCGAGATCGTGACCTGGCTGAAGTCGGACGCTTAACCAACTGCGCCACCCAGGCGCCCCTGAAATTCTTTATAATTAATCATCTTATAGTCCAAATTGTTCCATATTATTTTGCTTTAGGAATATCTTGGCTTCGTTTAAGTGTTACTCTTTTGTGTGCATTTTAGAATGAACATGGAAATTTACCCACAATTCCTGTTGAGGTTATCAATGTACTTGTTTGAACCTCTTTATTAATTTAGGAAGATTGATCTTTTTCTGAGATTCAGTGTTTGCCTCTATGAAATGGGACTAGTTTTGCATTTATTTATATCTTTAATGTCTTTCAGTAATTTTATAATTTTCTCCATAAATATTTCACATTTTAAAGTCATTAATTTCAAAGGAAACTTTTGTGAATTCTTTCATCAGGTTCCTATATTGTTCTAGCTAATAAATAGTATCTCCTTCCCATGTATGTATTGAAAGAATCATATGATCTTTCTACCTTATTATGTTAATGGGATGAATTATACAGATTGAGTTGTAAGAGTTAAACCAACTTTGTATTTCTGGTGTAAGTCATTTTCCTTTGCTTGCTTGCTTGTTTTTTGGTATTTTTGTTTTAGCTTCATTCTGTTAATATTACCATTTTTCTTCTAACCTTTTTGGGTTTAATTTGTTTTTATTTTTGTTGATTAGTTCATTGACTCAGCCCTTTTCTTTTATATTAGCATTAAATATAATACATTTCCCTGAAAACATTTTAGATACATTGACATCTCATACATTTTATATGCAGTCTTTTTTATTCACATTCAAATAATATCATTTACAAAGATTTATTTTATGACTTCTTTGATCCTAGAACTATTTAGAAAACATGTTTTTTACTTTCCAGAAGTAGGAGGATTTTTCCTTTCTGTTATTGATTTTTGATTTAATAGAACAATGTTCAGGAAATACTCTATGGTAACCATTTTTTAAAATGTATTTTAGCTTAGAATGTTGTTGTTTTCCTGAGAAAAATGTGTGTTTTCTAATTATTGGATGGTAAGTTTCTAACTATATGCAGTTGGCCATGTTTTTAATTTATTTTTTTCAAATCTTCTATACCTTTGCTAAATTTCTACCTATTTAACCTATCAATAAGTCAAAGGGATTTCTTAATACTCTCCCTCTTGAGTAGTGGAATTACTGATATTTGTTAATATGTTCTCGTGTTTCTGTATTTAAACTTTTCACAGGGTGCCTGGGTGGCTCAGTGGGTTAAGCGTCCAACTTTGGCTCAGGTCATGATCTCACAGATCCTGAGTTCAGGCCCCACATCAGGCTCACTGCTGTCAGCACAGAGCCCACTTCAGATCCTCTGTCTCCACCCCCCCCGTTCCTCCCCCTTCATGCATGCACGCTCTCTCTCTCTCTCGCTCTCTCTCTCTCTCTCTCTCTGTCTCTGAAAAATAAATAAGTGTTAAAAAATTAAAAAATAGAGTTTTCACATAGTCCTTTTAAGTTATGTATTTGACAGTCTCAATATCTGAATTCCTTGTAAGTCTGAATCTGTTGTTTCTCATCATGGTCTGTTTCCTAATGTCTTCTTAATGATGACTTTGTTCTTTGGAATTTTGAGGGGTTAAACCTTACGATCTTTTCTTCCATAGAGGATTAGACTTTGCTTTCGATTGAAACCATAGGATTCTTTGGAATTGGGACCATTTTGCTTCCTTTTGAGGGTTCTGCTTAATTTAGATTCTCAAATTCTCTGATCTCAGACCTGAAAACATTTTCCCTCAGAGCATCCCTGTCTTTCATTTTCCTACTGCCCCTTTTCTGGTTTTGTTTGATGCTTTGTTGTTTGTTTTGGTCTTGCTGGGCTTTCTCACATTCTTAGATGTCTGTGATTCATTGAAAGCATAATGGTTAGAATTTATTAAAACATAGATATGTTTGTAGCCGAAGAGTCCACCAGAGTGAGTTCCTTGTCTGTAAAACTGATGGAAGGGGGAATATTTTGATGCAGACTTTGATCATGTTGATTTCCTGCTTAAAATCCTCCAGTAGACCTCAGGATTAAGGACAATCTCTAGCAAAAGCAGGAACACCCCAAGATCAGATCTCTTTTCCCATCTTCAATCTCCTTTTCCTCTACTTACTCATATGAATCTATACTCTGCTAAATTAAATCCAAAATACTTAGAATTCCCTGAATAGACCCACTTTTTAAAGACTTTCTACTGCTTCAATCTTTTTCTTTTTATCCAGATACTTCAGCCTTTAAGTTCCAGTGCACAGATCACTTCTTTTTTAAAGTGTTTTCTAATCCCCAAAGGATAGTTTAAATGCCCTCCTAACAAATACCCACAACAACTTACACATACCTTTATTTTAGCTTTTACAAAAATGCATTACTTTCATTGATTATATTTGTCTATTTTTCTTCTGTTAGGTGCTGAGAGAAAAAGCTGTTTCTTGTTTATTCCTCTATTTCCAGTGCATAATACTTAGGATGGTCAAATATGGTAATCTCTTAGTTCAGGGTCTTCTATAATGTAATACCATAGGCTAGGTGGCTTATAAACAACAGAAATTTGTTTCTCACAATTCTGAGGGCTGGAAAATCCAGCATCAAGGTACCAACAGATTTGGTGTCTGGTGAGAGCCTGCTTCCTGATTTATAGGCAATTATCTTTTTGCTGTGTTGTCATGTGGAGGAAGGGACAAGGGAGCTCCTAGAAGGGACAAGGGCACTAGTCCTTTTCATGAGGGCTCCTCCCTTATGACCTAATCACCTCCAAAGTCCTCAGCCCTAAATACTACTACATTGGAGATTAGGTTTAAACATATGAATTTTGGACATAAATATTCAGTTGGTGGCATTTAGGTTGCCCAAGAAGTCCTGACTTTAATCTCTAGTTTTCCTAGTGTCATGATTAAGAGTACCCACTTCAGTTTTTGAAAGTGCCCACTTTGGATGAGGAATTATATAGTCACCCTAATAATATTGTAATGTTTGTTGAACTTTGTTTATATGTTTTATGTTTGTTTTTATGAAAACATAAGGGGGAAGAAGGAAGGCTATGTGGAACTAGACAATGAGATCTGACTCATCTTTCTAGCAATGATGCTTTGTAAAAGTTATTTAACTCCTTGGTGCTTTAGTTTACTCATCTGCAAAAGGAAAATATTCCCTGTCCACTTCAAAATGAAGCTAACTGTAATAAAAACTCTACTCTCTTAAATGTAGTGCTTTTAATATGCTAAGCACTTTCACATGCATTATTTCTTTTACCTTCTAAATGAGATCACTAGAAAGTGAACATTTCTATAGTTTTTTGAACTAACACTTCACATGAGCAAGAGCAGTTGTTAGTGCTGTTAGTGTTAGGGTCTGGTGACTCTGCTTTCGTGTTTGTATTTATTGAGAGTCTACTATGTATTAGGTGCCTGTGTTAAGTACAGATCGTTGTCACTTTTTATTTTTTCTTTGTTAATTTTTTAAATGTTTGTTTATTTTTGAGAGACAGAGACAGAGAGACAGAGAGAGTGCAAGTGAGGGGGGGCAGAGACAGAGGGAGGCACAGAATCCAAAGCAGGCTCCTGGCTCTGAGCTGTCAGTACAGAGCCCAATGCGGGGCTGGAACTCACAAACTGTGAGATCATGACCTGAGCCCAAGTCCAACGCTTAACCAGCTGAGCCACCCAGGCACCCCCATGTCACGTTTTCAAATTGAATTTATGTTATATTTAGTGTGGCTATTGAACTCATCTAAAAAGACTGAAGCTACACTTATTTTTCATTGGTTCCCTGCTTTAGAATTAAAATCATGACACCTAATACCTCCCATGGAATTCATGAAACTCTCTCCCACAGCAATTAGAAGTGACAGAACAAATCATTGGGGAAATATTCCATTGAACTGTATCATCCTTATGAATGGGGAGCTTGCTTGAGATCTTCGCTGAGTAATTAAGTGTGTCTTTCACTTAAGAGTTCTATCAATTATGTTTACTTCTTATTAGATTAACTCATGAAAAATGAAGAACTATAGCAGTGCTCATATGGCTACTGTGAAAGTCTTGTAACAGCAGATGTAGATTACAGCACAATTGATTTAACAACTGTACCTGAATTGATTGTCCAGATGGTCAAAATGGCAAGACAGAATAACAGTGATCATTGCACGTCTCGCATTATACACAGTGTTCTTTATCTTCTGAAACTCTTCCACTCACATAGTTTCCAGATGATTCTATTGACCACAAAAGCCTTTTAAGGTAGACAGAAAGGTATTTTAAAGATAAGGAAAGGGGCGCCTGGGTGGCTCAGTCGGTTAAGCGGCCGACTTCAGCTCAGGTCACGATCTCACGGTCCGTGAGTTCGAGCCCCGCGTCAGGTTCTGGGTTGATGGCTCAGAGCCTGGAGCCTGCTTCCGATTCTGTGTCTCCCTCTCTCTCTGCCCCTCCCCCGTTCATGCTCTGTCTCTCTCTGTCTCAAAAATAAATAAAACATTAAAAAAATTAAAAAAAAAGATAAGGAAATGAGGGGTGCCTGGGTGGCTCAGTCGGTTAAGTATCTGGCTCTTGATTTCAGCTCAGGTCATGATCTCTCAATCTACGTCACTCTTCATCTCTCTCTCTCTCTCTCTCAAAATAAATCAATTTAAAAATAATTTTAAAAAAAGATAAGAAAATGAACCAGTTAATGTGTGTGTGTGTGTGTGTTTTCTTAGCACTTGTCTGACTGATGCCAAATGATCTCCCTGACTACAGCCGATCTTAGTGACAAGAGATTGTTCTAAATGCAAATCTAACCTGCTTTCTCTATTAAATATAACCTATTTTTCTACTTTGGCATGAGTTAAAATGCACACACTGTAAGCCTTTTCTGTAAGCACCTCATGATCTAGCTCTTCCTTGCTTCTCCAATTTTAATTTTAATCATTTTCGTTTTTCTTAGTCCTTTGACCCCTTCCACAGTGTGTCAGGCTTTCACATTTTCTTTACTCACACGATTTCTTCTGTCTGTTGTGTTGTGGTCTCCATTGAAAGTTACCTACTTCCTAAAGCCTTTGCTAGCCTTTCTTGCTTTCCCCAAACTCTGGTCTCTATTCTTCTCTATCAAAAAGTTACCCCCCAAAAATGCATTTACTTGTTTATAAACTTTTCTTTACTGGACTCAGTGCCCTTTTGTTTCTGTATTCCTAGCATATGGCAGAGTTTCAGGCATAGAATAAACACTGAAATATTATTTATTGAAAAAATAATGAATGAGTAATATATAATCCTATTTCTCCTTTCTCACTTTATCTGAAACTGTTGTTACATATTTACAGTTCTTTATAGTTGATCAAATGTGTTCATATCTCTCATTCCATCTGTTTTCCCACAGAAATAACATGAAATGCATAGGCAGGCAAGGGCCTAGTTGGCAACTGAAGAACAGGAGGCTCAGGAAAAAGAAATGACTGCCTCCAGCTTGGTGACTATGTGATGTCACTTCAGCCTGAGAGTGTGTGTCCCCACTGTGAGTGTTATAAGTGTTATCATTAGATGTCCTTGGGCAAGGAATTTCTACTATTGATTTAAATGAGTTGAGATAGGAAAGCTTAGACTGGTAGGTTTTAAAAAGCTTGAAAAATTCCAAAGAAGAATTAAAAACTTTTATTCTGTGTTCTTCCCAGCTCATCATTTTGCCTTGGCAATTAAGCATTGCGCCTGTGGCATTTATTAAAAGAATCAACAACTCCAGCAATAATAAGAGTAGTCCATATTTAGTGAGCACTTACTATGTGCAGGGCATCATGCTGACTGTTACATGACTTTTCTCAATTAACTCTTAAAACCATATCTTTAAGTATTATTTCCTTTACTTTATAGATAAAGAAGCATAATCTCAGAGGGAATTCACTACCTTGGCCAAGCCAAATAGCTCTTTCATGGTGGAGCCAGTAATTCTCTCTGAAGGGAGCTGGCTGGAGATATTGGCCTCACCTGAAATTTTAGACCAAGAACTCAGCTTCTCTCTGATAACTTAGATCACAGAGACTATTTCCTCAGCATGATTGTGAGAAACCACTATCTGGTGTTTGTAAATTATCTAATGGTATATATGGAATATAAAATACCAATATTTCCTTTCTGATTTGGTTATCCTGAACATTGTGTGAAATCTTGGTGCCTCAAGAGAGAGCAGTTGCCCTCATAGTGTTACTTGGAGGAATTCAAATTAGATCAAACCAGTCCCCAGTGTATTGAAGTGTTCTCCTTCAGCCTGCTGCTTCACAGAGCACTGCAGCGCAAACTTGTTCAGCAGAATCTTGATCACCTTAGACTTGCCTTCAGGAATTCATAACGTTCCATCCATGCCCTCTGTTTTATGAAGATATGTGATGTAGTACACGTGATTAAGGACTCCCATAATAAGTTGGAAAGAACAGGACCTCTGGAGCTGGGTTGTCCTGGGCTCAAATCGCAGTCACGCCAATTGCCAATGATCGAGTATTAGGCACATGAATTAATATTTCTGAGCCTCAGTTGACTCATCTGTGAAATTGAGCTTATGTAAGTATGTCATGATGTTATTGTAAAGACAAATATAATGTGTGTATGTGTACACATGTATTTTATGCATATATATAATTAGTCCCACACATAGTAAATGTTTAACAAGGATTATTACTTCTCCCCTTTATTTTTAAAATATTTTAAGTTATATAACAATATTATAAGACTTGCATAAAGTGAGAAAATAAAGTATCTTACCTATGGTCTCACACAAAATATGTAATCATTATAGTTCTAGTGTATTTTCTTCTTTTCATTTTTCATATGGCTATGTTTAAATCCTGCCTTTTCACTTAGTATTATGTTGTAAACACTGTCATAAATATCCTTTACTGAACAACTCAGTCATTTCACTCCTAGGTATTTACTGAAGCGTAATAAAGGCATATGTCTACCTAAGTCCATGAAGAATTGTACTTGAATGTTTATAGTGGTTTTATTCATATTAGGGAAATTATGGAAATACCCAAAAACCATCAACAGGAGAATGGATAAAGAAATTGTGACATACCCATATAATGGACTACTACTCAGCCACAGAAAGAGTACGTGATTATTTTATAGTTCTATAAATATTTTGATAAGCTTATAAATACATAAGTATGCTGAATAAAAGAAGCAAGACAAAAAAGAGTACTTACTCTATAATCCCACTTGGGTAAAATTGTGGAAAACTCAAACTATATTGAGAGAAAGCAGGAAATTGGTTGTTTAGAGATGAGAAGAGGTGGAAGGGAGAGATTACAGGGGTACACAAGGAAACTTTTTATTTTGATTAAACGGATGGTTTCACAGGAATTTATGTAGCTCAAAACGCCTCAAATTGTATACTTCACATATGTAGTTTTTCATTAAGTCAAATATATATATATATTTGTGTGTGGTGTATATATATGTATCTATACATATACATATATATGTATAGATACATATATATGTGTGTGTGTGTGTATATATATATGTGTATATATATATATATATATATATATATATATACATACAGGAATTTATGTAGCTCAAAACTCCTCAAATGTATACTTCACATATGTAGTTTATCATTAAGTCAAATATATATATACATGTTTAGATTGCTTCTAATATTTTGTAAGTATACACAACAAATTACGATGAACATTTTGGCACAAAGCTGTTATATATTATTTGCTCTCTCTTTAGAATCTACTAATGGTGAAATAATCTTTCACTGAAGAAGAATGGCATAGAAAAATATTTGTAGTTCACTACCAATTAGTGTAGTTATTCTTATGAAGGAGTTACGTGTACAACAGATTCAGCAGCTACTTCTTTTTTTTTTTTTAAGAGAGCATGAGCAGGGGAAAGGAGAGGGGATGGAGGGAGGGAGGGAGAGAGAACAGGAGAATCTTAAGCAGGGTCCATGCTCACTGCAAAGCCCAACGTAGGGCTTGATCCCATGACCTTTGGATCCTGTCTTGAGCTGAAATCAAGAGTCAGATGCTCAACTGACTAAGCCACCCAGGTGACCCCTTCTTTTTATGATTGCAATCATTGCTTTTTAGGCATTGCCACTTGGGTTGCTGATAAAAACAGTAGTATAGAGGCACCTGGGTAACAATTAGAGCTGTAAAACCAGGATTTTCAGGCAGGAGATCAATAGTGATGGAATTTTAAACTTCTTCAAGCATCTGATCCCATCAGGTTTCCAGAGGCCTCATGAACTATCCCTGCTGTCAGTATGTACCATCAGTCATCCTTTTCAGTAGTCAACTAATCTGGTTGTCTACTCACTTCTGTGTGCTTGCTTCCTTTCCTTCTTAGTCAATGCTGAGTTTTTGTTTGTTTGTTTGTTTTTTCCCCTATTGAGAAAGTACAAGGTGCCATATTGGACTTTCACTTCAAAATTCACCGTTCATTTATTCACGCAATAAAAGAAAATTTTGCAGGGCTTGAACTGTATGCCAAACATTGGATTTCTATTAAGAGGAAAGCTCTGAGTAATACATAATGCCTGGCTTCAAAATTTGAGAAACCATTACGTACATAATAAATTAGAATAGGTGGTAATTAGCACAACCAGAGGCATATCCCACCAGGGAACACATAGATGTATCCCAGCCTAAAGCATTAGGATGGACTCTACAGAAAGTGACAACTCAACTGGCAATTAGAAAAGGAAGACCCAGGTGAAGAAGCATAGAAGGAGAGGGAGGAGAATGTTTCAGACAACAAAGGGAGAGAAGGGATGGCAGTATTCTGTGGGTATGAGTATGACTGTTATGCTGGTCTGGGAGTGAATGGCCAGGGCTGCATATTCAAGCTGCTGCCCTTGGCTTAGGCTGTCTTTTCAGAAGAGGTGGACAGTCTGAAGCTAAAAAGGCAGGATTGACAAGATTAGGGTAGTAAGAGTAGGAGTGGCAAGGGCATTGTCAGCAGGCCTGGGGCTAGGCTGTTGAAGGGGTTTGCCATTGACCTGTTGGCTCAGAGGTCCCCCCCAGTGGCTTACACCTTGATCCCCTTCTTTGTCAGTAGTGGAGTGCATTTCCTGTGTTTCAGTTTGCAGAGCTTACCAGGCCACCTGATGTCTCCTCTAAGATGGTTCTGGTTTGGGTCACCACCTGGAGCCTTTCGTGATCTAATCATGGTATTCATATTGATGAAAGTTTGTTTGCATTTTAATGTGCCCTTTACATAAGAAATAGCCAGAGAAAAGAAAAAAAAAAGAACTGCTAAAATATTCCTTAAAGTATTTTTCTGATTATAAAAGTAATATATGCTTGTTATAGAGGAATAATTATCATTAATCATGACTGTCTTAATATTTATTGTAGAAAAGTTGAAAAAGCATAAGGAAAGAAACAAACCTTACTGGCAATATTCAAGGGCAGCATAGTGAAAAGTTTTTCCTTTCAGTATTATCTGCATATCTTAATGTATCTAAACCCTGGTGTATTTAATCAATGCCCCACTAATAAATATTGGGTCCTTTCCAGCTGTTTTGTTTTACAAAATTACTACAGTGGTAATTCTTATGTATATATTTTAGCATACAAGATTTAGTATGTCATAAATTTATAAAGGTATAACTGTTGGAGGATGAGGAGAATCTGGTACTCTTGAGCGTTGACTAAGTTGCAGTTTCCATATCTTTTTATATATTGTCTTATTCTTATCTCAGGGATGTCAGGGATGTATTCACCCACTGTAGAGGTGAAGAAACTAAGGATCAGAGTGGTTAAATAACTCTCCCAAGGTACAGCCTGAGTTAGAGGTGAGACATTAGCCAGAGTCTATCAAACACCAAAGTTCTTCCATGTATACATGTCTTCTTAAAAAATCAATGAGAATTATGTTGCTTCTTTTGTAACCCAGAGATAAGATAAGATCTCTCTTTCTTAATAAACACGTTAACAATTACTGACCATTACTATGCAACTATACTGTTCTGGGTACTTCATATTATTAACTCATTCACTCCTCCAAACCCAATGACAGAGAGTCTACTATTGTACCCAACATACAGATGAGAAAACTGAAGCATGGAGAAATTAACTAAATTACCAATGAACACTTAGCTCTTGGGCACAAAATGCAGGATTCAAGCAAAGCAGTCTGCTCTCTAGTCAGCATTCTAAACCACTCCACTACATTGCGTCTCACATACAATTGTCAGTTTGTGCCAGAAACTGAACTGTAGGTGTTGTTTTACTATATGTAGTAACATCACATAATATTAAAAGGCTTCGTAAGAATCAAGAACACAGTGTTTTAGAACTGGCTACTTTTTCTTTTCTTTTTTTTTTTTTTTTTTTGAATCCAAGTTCTACCATTTTCTAATTCTGTTAACCTCTCTATTTCTGAGTTCTTCATCCATAAAACATATAATAATAGTAAGCATCTTATGGGGTTATTATGGGAATAAGCATTTGTATGGTACTTAAAATAATGCTTGGCATCTACTTATCACTATTTGAGTTTATGTTAAACAGTTTGTACTTTCTGAGTTCTCTTCTAATTTCTTTCTCACAAACCACGCTCTAGGAAACTGTGATCTCAATGGCAGCCTGAGGTGACCAGACACATCACAATTTTTGGCTTTTCCAAATGCCCTGCCCACTATTGCTGCCCCAGCAAATATCTGGGCCCCAAGGCTTCATAGTATCTTATGTTTCTGTGAGATCTGCTTTAAAGGGAAGAATCAGCCTTGCCAACTTTCCAAATTTAGCCAAAACTGGGTCACCTAAAAAAGTAGTGCACTGTTCCCTCAAGTAACCTTTTGCTTATGTTAATTTTATATGAAGCGTTCCTCACCAAATCTTAGCACGTTCTGAATTTCATGAGTCACTCTTCGGCAGATAAATGTGTGAGGACTGCCTTTTCAGGACTGTTACCAGATGTGGAGCAGCTTGCTTCTGCCCTTGGTCAACTCTGTATCTCCTGGGACTGGTACAAAGACTAAAAAACAAACAAAAAAGAGGATCAGATATGAGCATTTATATTTTTGTGTTTCCTGTTGTAAAATCTTCAGGAAGGAATTTTACTTCAAATGAGTTGGGCCACATCCCTAAGGTTGCTCACTGACTGGTGCCAGTCTCTCTGCTAGGTACTCTTGTACAGACAGGAATTTGATTCTGGTCCTGCCTTTAAAGATGACATAGTCTCATGTTGATTATTAGTCTCTAGAGAAATGCATCTGAGGAACATCTGCAGTTTGGGGTCAGAGGTTGATTTTTCTCAGGCCTGTCTTGACACAATCACATAAATCATTATCAGACATAGGACCCTCCCCTTGTATCTCCTGACTGAAGAGAGCCTTATAGAGTCATCGGAAAGGTCTTCAGTGAAGAGCTTCTCTTCTCCCAGTAGACACAGAATGTGTAGGTTACCACAAAACGAAGACCACTAACACTTTGAGAGGACTTCCCATAGACCAGGCACCATATTAGAGATTTGGTGATCATATTTTAGCCTGTAGTCAACCCTGTGAGGTGATTGTCTCTTTCAGCAGATGTGGGGACTGATGCTTACTAATAATTTTCAGTGAGAATAACTTAATTAAGATGAGAGCTAGGAAAGCATAGAGTCCAGAATTTGAACTTAGATCTGTCTGGTTCTGGAGTCCATGTACTCGACATTGTAGAAATTATCTCCTAAAGGAATCATTTTAGAGAAAAAAGTATATTGAATTTAGAATATTAGAAATCCTTGCCAGAGTGAGAGATTTTTAAAATGTTTATTTATTTTTGAGGAGAGGGGGGAAGCAGAGGAGAGAATCCCAAGCAGGCTCCACACTGTCAGTGTAGAGCCTGACACAGGGCTTGATTTTAGAAACTGTGAGATCGTGATCTGAGCCAAAATCTAGAGTTGGACACTTAACCAGCTGAACTACCCAGGTGCCCCCAGAGTGAGAGATTTTTAAAGTCTACTGGTATGATGTTCATGAAAAAATGCTATTTCTTCCATCACCATAATCTTACTCATACTTTTTCTTACAAGTGCAGCATTATGGCCTGTTCTAGTTCAGCATAAGCAAGGTTATGCATCAGTAGGCATAGTTTTATATGCTTCTATCAACTTGACTGGGTAGATACAAGATGGGAGCTTTGGAGGCTCATAAACCCCAGTTCTATCAGTATACCAGCTGGTGACTCTCAAATGGAAAGAATAATACCTTATTTGTGGGGTTAGCACACAATATAGAGTAGTTATTTTTAACTGACTGGATTATAGTTGTAACTCAATACGTCATAGTCTTTCCCCCTTCACAATGAGCTATCCTAGTGACTCACTATCTGGGTAAAAAGAGCTTATCTGGAGATATTTACTAAGTACAAACAGAATCGTACTATTTTAAATGATTGGAGAATACTAAAGGATTGAATGTCTGAAGTGTCCTGCCCTTGATGTCCTTAGATCCTGGATATGGAGAAAAAGTTAAAAAGTAGAAATAATTGAAAGACAAATGCTTTGAACTACTACCTTTTCAGGGAATAAAACAGAATTCATTGAAAGCAAAGACTGGTACAGGTGAGGGATCAAGGAAGGCCTGGAGAGTAGAGATTGAACAGGTCTTTGGGCAAGAGGTGGGAGTCATGGAAATAAGTTACACAGGAAAAAGAAAGAACTAAAACCATCAATTTTTCCTAGAACTTCCCTCCTCACTTTTTTATTTCCTTGTTTCCATAGCAAGAACATAGAAGTCATTTCCTTTTCCTCCCCACTCCCTTTCTCTAGGACCAGTGCAACTGCTTTTATTTTTGTATTTTAATTTTTTTTTTGAGAGAGAGAGACACAGTGCAAGTGGGAGAGGGGCAAAGAGAGAGGGGGACACAGACTCCAATGTAGGTTCCAGGCTCTGAGCTGTCAGCACAGATCCTGACATGAGGCTCAAATTCACAAGCAGTGAGATCATGACCTGAGCCAAAGACCCACGCTTAACCGACTGAGCCACCCAGGTGCCCCCTTAGTTGATTACAGAGACAGAAGAATTGATCTTCTTGACACCCTTCCAAAAAGAGTTTAGATAGTTTCATTTGTTCCTCAACATTGCTATTTCACTTAGTAGTTAAGGTAAAAAGAAAATTTTCTTACAGTTATGCAATGTTCTTATTTGAAAAGGAATATGGAAGTAAAACTATTTAAAACAATGCATGGTTAATAGAGAACATAGGAGAACATATAAAAAATATTTAACATGGGTCCACCATACAGAGAATATCGTAATTTATATTTTTGAGTCTTTCCTGTCAGCTTTTGTTTTATTTTCATATGTGTTACCTCTACTTCTCATAATGGTGATTATATTATATACATTTTTGTATTCTTCATCTAGAAGTTGTTATAAGCATAAAATTCGAAGATAAACCATAGTTTACTTAACCACTACTTAGTATCATAACACTAATATTGTGCATAGTTTCCACTGGTAAAATCATGTTAAAAATGGTCAGGGGATGCATAAGTGGCTCAGTCAGTTAAGCATCTGACTCTTGATTTCAGCTCAGACCGTGATCTCATGTCGTGAGATGGAGCCCCAAGTTGGGCTCTGTGCGCTGGGTGTGGTGCCTGTTTAAGATAATCTCTCTCCCTTTTCCCCTACCCTGCTCACTCGCACATACTCATTCTCTCTCACTCTCTCTCTCTCTCTCAAAAAAAAAAAAAAAGAAAGAAAGAAAAAAAAGGCAAGTATTCATTTTTGGATTATTTCTAAAAAATATACTCTCTGATTTGGAATATATAGAATTAACTTTTTGGTGGAGTTAATTTTTTATTGAAATGTAATTAACATTCAATGTCCTATTAGTTTCAAGTATACCTCATGGTTATTTCATATTTTTATACTTTATGAAATGATCCCTACAATAAGTGTAGTCACCGTTGGTCATCATACAAAGTCATTGACAGTATTACTGACTATATTCCCTAGGCTGTCTTATTACATCCCCATGACTTATTTTACAACTGGAAGTTTCTACCTCATAATCTCTTTCACCTGTTTCATCTAGTGCCAACCCCCCTCTCCTCTCTGGTACCAATAATTTGTTTCCTGTATCTATGAATTTGTTTATATTTCGTTGTATGCAGTTTTATTGTTTTTGTTTTTAGAATCCACATAGTAAGTGAAATCATATGGTATTTGTCTTTCTCTGTCTGACTTATTTCACTTAGCATGATACACTCTAGGTTCATCCATGTTGTTGCAAATGACAAGATTCCATTATTTTTACAACTAATATTCCATTGTGTCTCTATACACAATGGATACACACACACGCACACGTCACATTTTTGGTATCTGTCCATCTCTTGATGAACACAGTTTGCTTCCTTATATGGCTATTGTAAATAATGCTGTAGTAGACATAGGCATGCATATATTTTTTCAAATTGGTATTTTTATTTTCTTTAGATAAATACCCCAAAATCAAATTCCTGGTTTTTATGGTAGTTCTCTTTTAATTTTTTTGAGGAAACTCCATACTGCTTTCCATAGTGGTTACACCAATTTACATTCTCACCAAAAGTGCATGAGCTTTCCCTAATGTTTACATCCTTGCCAGCGGTTGTTACTTTGTCTTTTTTTTTTAAATTTAATTTTAGAGAGAGAGAGTGCATGAGCCATGGGAGAGGGGCAGAGGGAGGGAGAGAGAGAGAGAGAGAGAGAGAGAGCTTAACCAGGCTACACATTCAGCATGGAGCCTGATGTAGGGCTCGATCCAAAAACCCTGGGATCATGACCGGAGCTGAAATCAAGAGTCAGATGTTCAACTAACTTAGCCACCCAGTGCCCCTTGTCTTTTTGATAATAGCCACCGTCAGTGGTGTGAGATGATATCTAATTGTGGTTTTGACTTGTATTTTATTGATGATTAGTGATGTTGAGCATCTTTTTATGTACCTGTTGTCCATCCATATGTCTTCTTTGGAAAAGTGTCTATTCATATCCTTTGTCCACTTTTAATCATTTTTTATATTATGTGGTGTAAGTTCATTATATATTTTGGATATTAATCTATTGTCAGATATATGATTTACAAATATCTTTTCTCATGTACTAGGTTGCCTTTCTGTAATTGTTGATGATTTTCTTCTCCATGCAAAAGCTTTCTGTTTGATATAATCTCATTTGTTTACTTTTGCTTTTGTTCTTCTTGCCTAAAAAAACTGGTTCAAAAATATTGTTAAGACTAATGACAAAGAGCTCATTGCCTGTGTTTTCTAATAGGAGTTTTGTTCTCACATTCAAGTCCTTCCTTTTCGGATTTATTTTTGTATATGGTGTAAGACAATGGTTCAGTTTCATTCTTTTGCACGTAGCTGTCCATTTTCCCCAAAACCATTTGTTGAGGAAACTGCCTTTTCCCCATTGTATATCCTTGCTTTCTTTGTCATAGATTAATCAATCATATGTGAGCAAGTTTATTTCCAGACTCTCTATTTTATTCCATTGTTCTGTGTCTTTGTTGCTATTACCATACTGTTTAGATTACTATAGCTTCATAGCATAGTTCAAAACCAGGACAGGTGGTAACTATAGATTTGTTCTTTGTTTGATGCAGTTGTAAATGGGATTGTTTTATTCATTTCTCTTTTTGATAGCTCATTATTAGCATATAGAAATGCTAATATTTAGCTAATGCTAAATGATTTCTGTATGTTTTGTATCCCGTGACTGCAGTGAATGTATTTATTAGTTCAAACAATTTTTTTTTTGTGAGTCTTTAGGGTTTTCTATATATAATACCATGGCATCTGCAAATGGTGAGTTTTACTTGTTCCTTTCCAATTTGGGTGTCCTTCCTTCCTTCCTTCCTTCCTTCCTTCCTTCCTTCCTTCCTTCCTTCCTCTTTCTATCTCCCCACCCCCACCCCTCAGTTGCTTCAGCTGTCTGTCTTTTTTTTTTTTTAATTTTTTAAAAAAAAATTTTTTTTTAACGTTTATTTATTTTGGGGACAGAGAGAGACAGAGCATGAACGGGGGAGGGGCAGAGAGAGAGGGAGACACAGAATCGGAAACAGGCTCCAGGCTCTGAGCCATCAGCCCAGAGCCTGATGCGGGGCTCGAACTCCCGGACCGCGAGATCGTGACCTGGCTGAAGTCGGACGCTTAACCAACTGCGCCACCCAGGCGCCCCAACTTCAGCTGTCTTTCAATACAGTGTTGAAAAATCTGGCAAGAGTGAGCATACTTGTCTTGTTCCTGATCTTAGATGAAAAGTTTTCAGCTTTTCAACATTGATTATTATGCTATCTGTGGGTTTGTCATATAGGTTCTTTTTTTTTTTTTTTAATTTTTTAACGTTTTTATTGATTTTTGAGACAGAGAGAGACAGAGCATGAACGGGGCAGGGGCAGAGAGAGAGGGAGACACAGAATCAGAAGCAGGCTCCAGGCTCTGAGCCATCAGCCCAGAGCCCGACGCGGGGCTCGAACTCACGGACCGCGAGATCGTGACCTGAGCTGAAGTCGGACGCTTAACCGACTGAGCCACCCAGGTGCCCCTAGGTTCTTTATTATGTTGAGGCACATTCCTTCTATATCCACTTTTTTGAGAGTTTTTTTTTTTAATAAATGGATATTGAACTTTGTCCAATGGTTTTCTTCATCTATTGAGATTATTTTATTTTTGTTTTGTTAATGTGGTGTACAGCACTGGTTGGCTTAAATATGTTGAACTGTCCTTGCATCCCTAAAAGAAATCCCACTTGATGTGGTATACAGTCCTTCTAATGTATTGCAGAATTCTCTTTGTTAATATTTTGTTGAGGATTTTTGCATGAATATTGATCAGATATATCAGCCGAAAGAGTTTGCCAGAGAAACAAAAATAAAGGAGCTTATCACCACTAACCCAACCTTAACTGTTAAAGGGTATTCTTTAAGCAGAAAAGACCATAACTAGAAATAAGAAAACATATGAAAGGAAGACTCTGATTGATACAGGTGAATATATAGCAAAGGCAGTGGATCAGCCACTTAAAAAGCCACTTAAAAAAGTGTGAATGTTAAAATAAAAAAAAATAGTAAGATTAGCTATAACTGTAATAAGTTGTTAAGGTACACACACACACACACACACAAACGTGTAAAATATGATGTTAAAACCCAAAACATTGTGGTGGTAGAGTAAAATTATGTTTTCAAACATAAGGAACTATCAGCTTAAAAAAAAAATATTTATATATATATATAATTACACATACACACATAAAATGTATATACCTTGTATGTGTGTGTGTGTATATATATATATATATATATATGGTATATACATGTGGTATATATATACCACATATATATATATATGAAGCTTATGATAACCACAAACCAAAAACCTATAAAAGAGACACAAAAAATAAAGAAAAAGAAACCCATACATAACAACTAAAGAAAACCACAAGGGAACAGACCAAGAAAAGAAGAAAAGAACAGAGAAGAACTACAAAAAAAAACAGAAAACAATTAGCAAAATGCCAATAAGTATATACTTATCTATAATACGTTAAATGTGAATGAACTAAATACTTCAATTAAAAGATAAAGGGAGGCTGAATGGATAAAATTACAAGACCCATCTACATACTGCCCACAAGAGACTCACCTCAACCTCAGATGTAAGGACATACACATACTGAAAATAAAGAGATAAAACAAGATATCCTATGCAAATGAAAACAAAAAGAGTGCTAGAATAGCAATATTTATATCTGACAAAATAGAGTAACACAAAGACTCTAACAAAAGACAGAGGAAGGCATTATGTAATGATAAAGTGGCCAATCCAGGAAGAAAATATAACATTTGTAAATACTTATGCACCCAACATAGCAGCATCTAAATATATAAAACACATATTAGCAGACCTAAAAGAAGAAATTGACAGTAATACAATAATGATATTTATTTTATTTTTTATTTTTTTATTTTATTTTTTTATTTTTTTTCAACGTTTATTTATTTTTGGGACAGAGAGAGACAGAGAATGAACGGGGGAGGGGCAGAGAGAGAGGGAGACACAGAATCGGAAACAGGCTCCAGGCTCTGAGCCATCAGCCCAGGGCCCGACGCGGGGCTCGAACTCCCGGACCGCGAGATGGTGACCTGGCTGAAGTCGGATGCTTAACCGACTGTGCCACCCAGGCGCCCCAATAATGATATTTATTTTAATGAGGACTTTAATATCCCACTTACATCAATAGATAGATCATACAAATAGAAAATGAACAAGGAGATACTGACCTTTAGATAGCACATCAGACCAAATCGACTTAATAGATACGTATAGAACATTTCATCCAAAAACTGAAGGATACAACTTCCTTTTAAATGCACATAGAATATTCTCTGTGATAAATCACATACTAGGCCACAAAACAAGTATCATTCAGTTTGAGAAGATTGTGACCATATCAAGCATCTTTTCTGACCTCAATTATATGAAACTAGAAATCAATTACAAGAATAAAACTAGAAAAGACAGAAACATATGGAGACTAAATAGCATGCTACTAAAAATCAATGGGTTTATGAAGAAATCGAAAAGTAAATCAGAAAATATCTTGAGATAAATGAAAATGGGAATGTATTTTTCAAAATCTTTGGGACACAGTGAAAGCAATTCTAAGATGGAATTTCATAGCTATATAGGCCTACTTCAGGAAATAAGAAAAATCTAGAATAAACAATCTAACTTTATACCTAGAGGAACTAGGAAGAGAAGAACAAAGCCCAAGTGGTAAAGAAGGAAGGAAATAAAAATTATAATGAAAATAAATGAAATAGAGACTTAGGTGCCTGGGTGGCTCAGTAGGTTGGATCAGCTTAGGTCATGATCTCACAATTCATGGAATTGAGCCCTTGGTTGGGCTCTGCATTGATAGCATGGAGCCTGGTTGATATTCTCTCTCTCACTCTCTCTCTGCCCCCTCCCCTTCTTGCTCTCTGTCTCAAAAAATTAAAAAAAAAAATGAAATAGAGACTAAATGAACGATAGAAAAGATCGATGAAACTAAGAGCTAGTTCTTTGAAAACATAAAATGGATAAAACCTTTAACCAGACTCAACAAGGAAAAAAAAGATAAGGGCCCAAATAAATGACATCAGAAATGAAAGAGAAGTTGTAACTGACAACATAGAAATACAGAGGATCATAGGAAACTACTAGGAACAATTAGATGCCAACAAATTGGAAAACCTAGAAAAATAGATAAATTCCTAGAAACACACAACCTTCTGACACTGAATCATGAAGAAATAGAAAATCTGAATAGACCAATTACAATTAAATTGAATCAATAATTAAATACTCCCAAAAAATAAATATCTAGGACAAGATGCCTTCATAAGTGAATTCTACCAAATATTTGAAAAGGAGTTAGTACCTGTCCTTCTCAAATTATTCCAAAAAAAAAAAAAAAAAAAAAAAAGAAGCAATAATTCCAAGCTCATTTCATGATGTCAACATTACCCTGATGACCCCAAACCAGATAAAGACACCACAAAAAAAAGATAACTATTTCTGGGGCGCCTGGGTGGCTCAGTCAGTTAAGTGTCTGACTTCAGCTCGGGTCATGATCTCTCAGTTTGTGAGTTCGAGCCCCACATTGGGCTCTGTGGTTCCAGCTCAGAGCCTGGAACCTGCTTCAGATTCTGTGTCTCCCTCTCTCTCTGCCCCTCCCCTACTCATGCTCTGTCTCTCTCTGTCTCTTTTTTTTTTTTTAATTTTTTAATGTTTATTTTTGAGACAGAGAGAGATAGAGCATGAACGGGGGAGGGTCAGAGAGAGAGGGAGACACAGAATCCGAAGCATGTTCCAGGCTCTGAGCTGTCAGCACAGAGCCCGACGCGGGGCTCAAACTCACGGACCGTGATATCATGACCTGAGCCAAAGTCCAACGCTTAACCGACTGAGCCACCCAGGCGCCCCTCTCTCTGTCTCTTAATAATAAATAAATGTTAAAAAAAATTTTAAAAATATTACTATTTCTTTTAAATGTATTTGAGCAGCCAGTGTCTTTCAGATACCATGCTAAATGTGACTATGAATAGGTAACAATCCAGTAGGAACATTAAGACAAATAGAAAATGATCAGTGATTTAACAGGAGAATAGAACAATTACTGAAGAAATTCAGAGAATTTATGACTGGACTAATGAGTGAGGTCTCATGAAGAAAGGCAAAATTTAAACTACGGTTTGAAGGATGGGATTAGTAATTCTATCACATGAACACAAGTCCAAGATTGGAAAGAAAAAAAAAAAAAAGAATTAAACCTCCTGTGCAGACCTATTTGCAGGGAACGTGAAGTCCATGCAGGGAAATTGTAGACCAGAAGTTCAGAAAGATAAATTGTTGCCAGAGGGCCACAAATATACTAATATTTCCAAACACCTTTTTAATAGTGAAGAGTTCTGGGATTTTTTTCCCACAGGTAGTTATGCAATGTTACAGATTGAATGTCATAAGAAGGTACTTATATATAAACACTGATATCACGAACAACAAAGGAATGCAAATTAAAGCAATGCAAGATCATATTTACCTATAAGATTAAGAATGATATTAAAAGATTACTAATAGTACTGACAAGTGTACAGAAAAATAATGTTATCACTGATGTAAATTGTACATAATTATGAAACTATAAATTGGCATTAACTTTCTGGAAAACAATATGGCAGAATGTACTAATATTCATTACCTTATACTTGGAAATTCCATTTCTAGAAATATATTTTAGGTCACAAGTGAGCAACACTCAAAAGTGGTGGTACGTGATAGCTATAGCAACTGAAATTTTTATTAATGGGAGTATCGTAAATAAATTTTGGCATAAACCTTGAACAAAATGCTAATAATTATGGTTTTCCAAACCAAAAAGATGAATTAGATATTTATGTACTAACCTAAAATGATGTTCATTGTATGTTAAAAAACAAAACAAAAAAGAAAAAAATAATAAAAAATGATATATACCAAATAGTTAACAGTAATATCACTTGAGGGTAGAAATAAAAAGCAATTTCATTTTTACTTTAAATTCATTTGCCTGTCTTATATGAAAATATAATTTATAAATATAATTTTTTATTTAAAAAATAGTTTTTTAATGTTTATTTTTGAGAGAGAGAGACAGAATGTGAGTTGGGGTGGGGCAGAGAGAGAGGGAGACACAGAATCCCAAGCAGACTCTAGGCTCTGAGCTGTAAACCCAGAGCCCAACAGGGCAGGGGGGCTCAAACTCACAGACTGTGGGATCATGACCTGAGCCAAAGTCAGATGCTCAACTGACTGAGCCGCTTAGGCTACCCTAAATAAAATTTTGAAGCATTTTGAAAAACTATTAAGAAGAGATTATCAGAAACATTGTTTTGGTTACAGGCTTTGGTTTTTTAAATATTTGTTTATTTTGGGGAGAGAAGGAGACAGGGTATGAGTGGGGGAGGGGCAGAGAGAGTGGGAGACACAGATTCCAAAGCAGGCTCCAGACTGAGCTGTCAGCACAAAGCCCAAGGCAGGGCTCAAACTCATGAACTATGAGATTGTGACCTGAGTTGAAGTCGAAATGCTTAACCAACTGAGCCACCCAGTTGCCCCGCAGGTTTTAGTTTAAACCAAAACAAATGTAAAAGCAAAGATGCAAGTCATTGTCCTCTGAAACAGCTTTCCATACCATCCGGTGTTTAACCCTTCATTTCTCATCACAACATCCTATTTTTAGTCCATTATAACATTTAGTCCATTATAACATCTAACCTTCTGGTTTATTTTTTTAAATTATCTTGCTGAGTTTAAAGACTTTGCTTATCTCGTTCCATACTGTGTCTTCAGAACTTAAAACATTGCCTGAATGATAGCCTCACATAAATGAGTTGAATGCCATTTGGACAGCATGCAATAGTTGCTTTTATAAAATAAAATTGCAACACCTTAATGGCTTATAAAGCTCTACATAATTTAGTTCCTGCCAACCTCTCTAGCTTCATTTTCTTATCATCTCTACTTTCATCCCCTCCAGGGTCTGTACATAGTGAACTTTTTTTTCAATTATCTTAATATACCCTTCTTTTTAATCTCTAGACCTTTGTACATGTTATTCTTGCTTCTCAGAAAATTAACCAAACTCTTCTTTCCCCTGTTTATCCCTCTGGTATCAGAATAGTTTAAGCAGAATTACTTCTTAAGATCACAGGATCTGGAGTTAAATATCAAATTAGTTATGTATTAAGTTTTATTTACTTAAAGATACTTATCTGTAAAGTAGGAATAATAGTACCTCTCTCATCATTTTTGAGTATAAATGAGTTAATACCTGAAAAGCACTAAGAAGAGTTCCTGATGCATACCTGCAATCTATTGCATGTTAAGACAATGATGACAATGACAGTGATGACCTGTGATGTGGTAGTTGTGGTGATAATGATACCACTTTTTTGGAAAACCTTTCTATCTCAGTATGAGCTAGGTTCTGTTTTTCTTTGCCCCAAAAATAGTTATTGTATATTATTGCCCATTTGTTTGTTTTTGCATCTTACATATATTCCATAGGATCAGAGGCTGAGGCCGTTGAGTTCACCAGAGTACCCACAATACATAGCACAGTGTCTGGCAGATAGTAGGTGCTTAATAAATGTTTGTAAAATGACTGCATTTGACTCTGGCATAAAGCAATAACATTGAACTAAGAAGTATTTTAAGAACTGAGAAGACACATCTTGGCACTGGAGAAAAGTGAAAAAGAGTCAAGGATGACTCAGGTTTAGGGATTGGAGAATAAGAAAATGATGAAGCCATTAACAGAGAGGATTAAGATGAGTAGCTCATGTTGGTCCTTCCAGTTGACCCCTAAGAGTGACCTTTTGTCTTTATTTATGCTTTCATAGCTATACTAAACGGGCCTTAGATTTATTGCATCCTTTGATATTCACAACTATATGTTGTAGGCAATACAGATGTGTATGCCCTTCTACAGATAAGCAAACTGAAGTTCAGATACAAGTGGCTTGGTATACGTCATGTTTAAATAGGAGAGTCATATTCCAAGTAGGAAAACATGCCATTTTATTAAAATTATTCATTTAGAAACATATACAGAAGGTCTGCTATGCATTATGGTCTAGGCATATTAAGATGTAAATGATGTGGCCATGGCCCTTAACAGCTTCATATGTATCACTACAGATAGTTACATAAACACATTCAAGGCAGGCTGGTAGATCTTCTAGAGGATTCAGATAATGTCCTCTGTAGTACCATGAACAGAGCAATTAGTTCTCAGAATGACTTAAAAAGTTTCTTGGATGAGTTTACATTTGACCTATGTTAGTCATTTTTCAGTATTTTAAACAATACATTTCTTTCAAAGATAGGCCAAACTTTGATACTAAATTAGAATTTGCTAATTTCACCAATGTGCTCATAAAATAGCATTATCAAATGCATGTCTGTCATTAAGCTTTGGGCTTTAGTGTTCTGTAAATTGTTTTTCACTTTTTCTTTTCTTCTTTTAATTTAGCTCAGCAACAGTGGTTCACAGTTGTGAAGAAACACTGAATGAATTAATGTTTGAGGTGACACTTGTCAGCATACTTTAAAATCATCTGCAGAGCTGATAACATGTTGAGGCAAAATAAAAGGTAGAATACAAATGAGAATATTCTAGAGCCCCAAGGCAATCACTCTATTTCCCCAGTGCATCCTTAAAGGGACATGAGAAGAAATCAAATTATACCTGAATCTTGGTGATAATAGGAGACTAGATTATTTTTTAAATGATACTTTATGTTTATTTATTTTGAGATACAGACCATGAGTGAGGGATGGGGAGAGAGAGAAGGAGAGAGACAATCTCATGCAGGCTCCTTGCTGTCAGTGCAGAGCCCAACACGGGGTTCAGTCTCACAAACCATGAGATCATGACCTGACCAAAATCAAGAGTCAGATGCTTAACGGACTGAGCCACCCAGGCGCCCTGGAAAGTAGATTATTTTATTATATGAAGAAGGAATCACTGGAATGGTTGAAGAAACTAAATTCAGGTTGAGAATAGAATCATAACATTTATAAATTAAAAAGAAAATTTAATGGGAGTCTAGTAAGGCCTCTTTCTTATTTTGAAGCTGGTACAAAGATTGAATTGAATTGAGTTGCTTAGTTTTCCATAATTTAATATCTTTCCATTACTTAATACCTTTATGGAATTGGGAAAGTCATTTGATATCATAAGTCTAATTTTTTTTTACCAATAAAATCAGAAAATGGAGAAAATAACAGGTATCTCCTAGAGTTCCTAAGAGAATAAAATGAGATAATGCACGTAAAAGACTGGTGGTCATGTTATAGTGGCCAACCCTACTCCCCCACCTCCAAGAATGTATTAATGTTGGATTGGTTGCACTATAAGCAACTTTTGTCACCTGTATTGTCCCACCACTGTATTTCTAGTGCCCTGTGTAGTGTCTGACATCTAGTAGGCACTCAGTAATTCTTTCTTTTTGACTTTCTTGATGCTTTATATTAACTGATGGACCCCTGAAAGTATTAAATTCTAGACCTTTTAAATCTAAGCTGCTCTTCCTAGGTTGAATCACTATGTTGTACACTTGAAAATAATATTGTGTGTCAACTCTACTAGAAAAAAAAAGCTGAAATAAAAGCTATTCTTTTAACAAAAAGGTAAACTGAGACCCTGAGTATTAGAGAACTGGCATATGGTCACAAAGATGAACAGAGTAGAGTGGCAGATCCATTTGAGATTCAAGATTTCTAACTAATACTCCAGTCTATATTCTAGAACGGATTTTTAAAATTATTAATACATAACAGGTTTTTCTAGCATTCTAACTCTGGCCAAATATACACATTCAAGATAATTTGGAAAATACATTTGAGTAAAAGACAGTATATATAGTATAATATTATACATGTATGTATCTTATATGCACACTGAAAATTTAGGCATTCTCTCTTGGATCTTTCATTTAACATCACTATGAGTAATTATTTTGTGATTAAATATTCTTCAAAAGCATTTTAGTGATTGGTTAGGGTTCAATTCTACAGATACAAGATCTTGCCATTTCTTATTGTTGGATATTTAATTTCCAGATTTTCACCGTCATAAATAATACTCTCATATACAAAATTGTCTGTCTTGTCTTCTGTTTACCTAGAATAAATGATTGAATGTGAAATAATAGCTGGAGCAAAGGTTAGGTCCATTTTTAAAGCTCTCAAATCATAAATAGTAACACTATATTTTTTTTCCAAAGACTTTTACTCATTTCTTTCCCAAAAGCAATGTCTCTGGTATTTTTCATGATGCCTTTGTTACCAGAAAAAAAAAATGTATCAATATTGAAGGACGATTTCCTCTTCTTTTTTCTTTTTAACAAAATTCTTTCAGAGGCACATCACCCCAGCTTCTAGAATAACATCAATGCCAAACATCATTCCTCATTATCTTTGCTTGATAATACATGCTAATTACCTGTGTTCAATCTCCATAAAAATAACAGAGCAGAGACAGCTTCAGCATAGCTCACCTATTAACTTTATACACACAATCCAGGCATAATGAAGGGAGCAAAGGTCATATTTTAAATAGTCAAATACAAAGATTCTCTACGGTAAGAATTCTTACCATTTGTTAAGTTAGTACTATTTGAGCTTTTATAGCAATCATCTGAGCATTTCTTGAACACCTACTATGTACCAATTTTTTTGTGATAAATGATAAAGGATAATGCTTTTCTTTCTTTTTTATTTCATCTCATCCTTTAATTAATTATTGTAAGCCTTGATTTTATTTTACAGATTTCTATGGTGTATGAAGAGTTTCTTGTTATTTAAGAAATATCCAAGAATTCTAGACTAGGATGAAAATAAAAATACTTAAAAGTTCTGATTTACTTTTATCAACTATGACACTAAACACTCACTATTACATTTATACATGATAAATTCCCTTATGATGAATGGATTTCACAAAATAATAAACAAGGTGTTTCTTCTAGTTGTGGCCTCATCACCAGCTTGTATTATAGAACTAGTTCTTTTCTTTTTGAATGTTTGTTTGTTTATTTTTGTGAGAGAGAGAGAGAGCATGAGCAGGGGAGGGGCAGAGAGAGAGATGTAGACACAGAATCCGAAGCAGGCTCCAGGTCCTGAGCTATTAGCACAGAGCCCAATGCAGGGCTTAAATTCGTGAACTGTGAGGTTATAACCTGAGCTGAAATTAACTGACTGAGCCACCCAGCTGCCCCTAAAACTAGTTATTTAACCTCAATAGTTCTGAATTTACTAAAAAAAATAGTAATTCTGCTGACCCTACATGGTTGTTAAAAGAATTGAAAGAAAAAAAAATCTAGCAAGTAAATGTTGAAACAAATATATACCTAAGTTCAAATTAATAATACATACTAAGGGTTTAGGTTGAAGTTTCTTTTCCTAACAATGGTATGATAGCCAGGAACCCAGAAATGCCCTATGACTACCCTGAACCTCATCCCCTTCTCATTAAGTTTCTGATTAAACAATCTATACATAAGGCAGAGAAGCTAAACTGGTCTCAGAGTTCCACTTCATAACTGAAGACTAATTCTTCAGAACATTTTCACCTGTACAGCCCTGGTAAAAACGGAGAAACGATTTTGGCACAGACTGAAGGTGTAAGGTAGATATCCTGCTCTTTTCCCTTATTAAACCAAGATGCCTGAATATGCCACTCAAATTCAGATATAGAGTATCTAGAAGGGAGAGAGTGAGACCTAGATTGATCTACCCAAACGGGCACTCCCTGCTCAGTCTGCACAGATGGAAAACACAATAGCAAAAAAGAAGAGAATGGCCAAATATGGCCAGAGAATGGTGATTCAACTGAGGTGAACCATGTTCCACAACATGGAAGCAGAAGTAGAAGAGAGAACACTATTTGTGGGGACTGATTTGCAAGAGTTTTTATACGCCCTAGTAAAAGATGGTTCAATGAGTGTTCTCAGCTCTGACCTATAAGATTATTAAAACTAAATAAAAATAGTGGAAATATGGGTATAACAGGTAGAATTCCTTACACACACTAATGTTTTGGTTAGACCTTGTACCTTGAAAAGTTCTCAGAGTTTAGTGATGAATGAGATCAGATAAAGTGGAAATGAGGTTGAATGGGATTAAATAACTACCAAAACACCAGTCAGTGTCTCAAACTTGGTTGCAAAATGGTACCACCTTGGGGGATTTAGAAATACTGATTTCTGGGCTCCATCCCAAGAGAATCTGATTGAATTGTAGCTTGGACATTAGGATTTTTTTTTAATGTTCCCCAAGTGATTCTAATGTGAAAGCAAGATTAGAGGATGCTAAAATACTTTTTATCTAAACAAGAATAAAACTTAGAAAACTAGTAAGTTAGGTACTAGTTCCTTATTGGATCATTTTCTGCCTTCAGACTTATTCTCCCATAAAGTTCCCTTCCATCTCTATTTTCTCTGACTTGTCTGGAGCAAGGTTACATGTATACTGAATTATTCAGAAATTTATTTACAAGCATAGAATAGAAACAAAATGATTTTAAATTTATAATTTGAAGAAATAGAGGAGCACTGAATTTCCAGTTAGGGAACCTGTAATATCTGGTTCCTACAAGTACTAGTGTTTGTTTTTGTTCCCTTTTTTAAAAAATATTTTTAATGTTTATTTTTGAGAGAGAGAGAGAGACAGAGTGCGAGCGGGAGAGGGGCAGAGAGAGAGGGAGACACAAAATCCGAAGCAGGCTCCAGGCTCTGAGCTGTCAGTACAGAGCCCAACCCAGGGCTTGAACCCACTAACTGCAAGATCAAGACCCAAGCCGAAATCCAGCGCTTAACTGACTGAGCCACCTAGGCGGGGGGGGGGGGG
>NW_024412411.1:13470056-13607214 GCF_014898765.1 Herpailurus yagouaroundi | reverse complement strand
CCCCCGCGCGGTTGTTCTTGAGCAAAAGACTTAGTCCTTTGGTACTGCTAAGCACATGACAGTTTGGATGGGATGATCTCTCTGGCATAGTGTGGCCCACTGCAAAGCATATCTTCTGAAATCAGATACCATTGGCCAGCCAGTCAGATACCCTAGCTCAGCCAGTCTGCAATATTGTACATCATCACAAAATGTTCTAAGCTTCAGTTTCATTATTTGTGGAAACGCATGGTAATAGTTATGTTTTCGATACTCACATTCATTTAATATTAATGGAATCCCGACAACGTAACTATTACCATACACACACACACACACACACACACACACACACACACACACACACAGCTTTAAAATGTCTTTTTGTCTCTTATTATTTTTATACAGATGCGTTCTAGCTCTAGAATTAAGTGAATCTTTGTCACTTCCCTCCCATATATCTTTTGCAAATTGTGGTCCAACATTTATTTGAGCACCTCTATATATTCTAGCTTATTATAGATTCATAATTTATCAAAAGGCTAGTCGTGATCTTCTAAGTTAACTTTATGGCCAACTAATTATTTGGCACCTACAAGTTTGGAAAACACTAATTTATCTCTCCCCAGATGTGTTTCTCACATCGTTCCATTGTACTTCCAAAAGCAGAAGTTCAAATAATTTGACAGGAGTATAATTCATTCACTTCTTGGAGTTTGTTGTCCAGTAATGTGATAAAATCTTCAAAATTCCTCGGGTCACTCATACACTTACCTCAACTCCACATATGTTTTTTCTTGAATCTTTGATTTCTTGTCAGTCTACCTTCCTACTTTACCAGTCTTGGTGATTTCAATGTCCACATGGATAAACTAATTAGTATTATAGACCCTCAGTTTCTTGACCTCTATATCTTAAGTGACCTTTTCTTCAATGACTGATGAGCCACCCACTTCTATGATAACACTTGTGTTTGTCATCATGAACAATTTCCATCTGTTCTGAAACACTGATTTCAAGCATATAACTCTTACACCATCACATTCTATCTTTCTAGCTTGTTTAATCTAATACCCCTATTGCCACAATTCATTGATTGCACAAAAACTTCCAATCCTTGGAATTCCATCACTTTCTAACTATCCATTGATACATTCTTAAATTTGCTTTTCTTGTCTTTCTTAGATTCCATCATCCATTACTATGATAACTTTCTTCACTCTTAGCCAAAGTCTTTGCCCCATATTTCACTAAGGAAATCCCTCATCTTTTTTGAATCCCTCATCTTTTCCCACAAACCACACCAATTCTCTTCATTCTTTGCCTGATTTCTGCTTCCCTTCTATTACATTGAAAGAAGTTTATCTACTCTTTTCATGGTCCTATACATTTTTGTTTGGGGTATCAGCCCCTCTTGCCTTCTCAAGAATTTTGTTATTTTTGATAGGTGTTTTTATAACTTTGACCATGACTGAAATAACGTTAAAAATCAAAATAAATTGCATAAAAATATAAAATGCATCTTTTACGAAGAGTTTTTTAAAATTATCTGACAAATTCAGATATCAGCAACTCTATATCACCATGATTTTCGTCTCTCAGAAGGACCTGTACACACCATTACTGACATTCCATGAAGAACAAGTCTCCAAAATCACACATGGTTTTTGTTTTTATTTCCTACATTTTTCTGGGACTACTGTTGTGCTCCAGGTACCAACTTGTGTTTGAATTTTTCAGCTTTTTGAAATTATAGAGTCTTCATATTTATAGCCAAAGATTTTCTCTGCCTTTTGAGTATGAGAGTCAAACATATCTCTGTATAACCAATGAAAAAGTGTTCTTAAAAAACATTTAAAAATTATTTTTAGTGTTCATTTACTTTTGAGAGAGAGAGAGAGAGAGAGAGAGAGAGAGAGAGAGAGAGGGAGAGAGAGAGGTGGGGGGGAGAGGCAGAGAGAGGGAAACACAGAATCCGAACCGGGATGCAGGTTCCGAGCTGTCAGCACAGAGCCCGCTGCAGGGCTGGAGCTTATGGACTGTGAGATCATTACCTGAGCCAAAGTCTGATGGTTAACTGACTGAGCCGCCCAGGCGCCCCTTAAAAAACATTAATTATGGAAAATTTCAAACATATTCAGAAGTAGAAGTGGACGCCTGGGTGGCTCAGTCGTTTAAATGTCTGACTTCAGCTGAGGTCATGATCTCACGATTTGTGAGTTTGAGCCCCATGTTGGGCTCTTTGCTGGAGCCTGGAGCCTGCTTCGGATTCTGTGTTTCCCTCCCTCTCTGCCCCTCCCCTGCTCGTGCTGTCTCTCTCTAAAATAAATAAACATTAAAAAAATTAAAAACAGAAGTAGAGAGAATAATCAATCCTCATTTTCACATTCTTGTTTCATCTGTCTACTCCTTTTCACTTGTTTGAATATCTGTTTAATTGGATAAGTTAAATCATATAATTTTACCTATAAATAGTTCAGCATGTTTTTCTAAAAGATAAGTATTATTTTAATATAATCAAAATAAAACTATTAACCTAAGCAAAATTAACAATGATTAGTAAATAATATCCAGTATTTACTCTAAATATTTGACTAAAATTTGACTAAATTTTTTGAGGTATAATTGATATATAACATAGTTTCAGATATATAACACAATGATTCTGTGTTTGTATACCACAATAAGTAATCACCACAATAAATCTGGTTTCCCCTTGTTTTCACATAAAATTATATACTATTGTAATACAATATTACTCCCTATAGTTATCATTCTATATATTAAATCCCCATGACTTATTTTGTTTATGATTGGAAGCTTGTACTTCTTGACCCTCTTCTTCCATTTCTTTCGCCCCATAACTCCCCTCCCCTCCGGCAACTACCAGTCTGTTCTCTGCATTTATGTGTTCTGTTTTGTTGTGTTTTGCTTGTTTTGTTTTTTAGATTTCACATATAAGTGAAATCATTTGACATTTGTCTTTCTCTAACTTATTTAACTTAGCATAATGCCATCCATGGTGTCCCAAATGTTAAGATTTTTAAAAATTTTCTCTGAGTTATATCATATGTATGTATATGTGCATACACACACACACACAGATAAAAAATATGTATATATATGTATATATATACATGTTATGTGTATATATATATATACACATATATACACACACACGTGTGTGTGTGTGTGTATATATGTATGTGTATATATATATATATATAAAATCTTCATCTATCAGTTGACATTCTTGTTGCTTCCATATCTTTGCTATTGTGAATCATGCTGCAGTAAACATAGGGGCACATACATCTATTCAAATGGGTGTTTTCATTTTCTCTGGACACATACCCAGAGTTGGAATTTGGTGGATTATGTAGTAAGTAGCTCCATTTTTCATTTTTTGAGGAGCCTCCTTACTGCTCTCCATAGCAGTTGCCCCAATTTACATTCCTACCAAAAATGCACGGAAGTTTCCTATTCTCCGTATCCTCATCAACTCTTGTTGTTTCTTATGTTTTTGTAATAACCACTCTCACAGATAGGAGGTGATATCTCATTGTGGTTTTGATTTGCATTTCCCTGATGATTAGTGATGTGGAGTGTCTTTTTATGTACCTGTTGGCCACTTGAATGTCTTCTTTGGAAAAAAGGTCTATTCAGATCCTCTGCCCATTTTTTAATTGTGTTTTTTGTTTGGTTTTGTATTCACTTGTATACATTATTTATATATTTTGGATATAACTCTCTGTCAGATATATAATTTGCAAATATCTTCTCATGTTCAGGAGGTTGCCTTTTTATCTTGTTAATGGTTTCCTTTGCTCTTCAGAAGCTTTTTGGTTTTATGTATTCCCATTTGTATATTTTTGCTTTTGCTGGCATTGCCTTTGGACTCAGATGCACAAATATATCTCCCAGCACAATGACAAGGGGTATGCTACCTTGTCTTCTCTTTCCACTTGTGTGGTTTCTTATCTTATATTCACATCTTTAACCCACTTTGAGTTAATTTTTGTATATGGAGTAAGATAGTAGTCCAGTTTTATTCTTTTGCATGTGGTTGTTCAGTTTTCCCAACATTATTTAGCAGAGTACTCTTTCCTCACTGTATGTTCTTGCTTTTTTTTTTTTTTTTTTTGTAAATTAATTGAGCATATATACAGGGTTTATTTCTAGGATCTCCATTCTGTTCCATTAGTTGTGTGTCTATTTTTATGCCAATACTATATTGTTTTGTTTATGTTTGCTTTTTAATATAGTTTAAAATCAGGATTTTGTTCTTCATTCTCAAATTTGCTTTGGCTATACAGGGTCTTTTGTGGTGACGCACAAACGTTTGGCTTATTTGTTGTATTTCTGTAAAAAATGTCATTGAAGTTTTGCCAGAGATTACATTGAATCTATAGATTGCTCTACATAATATGGAAATTTTAACAACATTATTTCAATCCATGAGCATGGAATATCTTTCCACTTATTTGTGTCTTCAATTTCTTGTAGTTTTCAATGTACTGATACTGTTGCAGATACTGCAACCCTGGGTTAAATTTATTTCTTGGTATTCTTTTAGATGCAATTGTAAATGGAATTGTTTTCCAATTTCTCTTTCTGATAGTTTGTTGTTAGTGTATAAAAATACGATAGATTCTTTGATATTGATTTTGTTTTCTGCAGCTTTCCTGATTCATTTCTTAGTTCTAGCATGTTTTTGGTAAAGTCCTTAGGGTTTTTGTATATAAAATCATGTTGTCTGCAAATAGAGACCATTTAACTTTTTTCCTTCCAATTTTGATGCTTATTTTTCTTTTACTTGCCTAATTGCTTTGGGATAGAACTTCCAAAATTATGTTGAATTAAACTGGTAAGAGGGGCATCCTTGTCTTGTTCCTGGTCATACAGGAAATGCTTTCAGTTTTTCACTGTTGAATATGATGTTAGCTGTGGGCCTTGGGCTTGTAATATATGGTCTTTATTATGTTGAGGTACATTCCCTCTATACCCAATTTGTGGGAGAGTTCTTACCATAAATGGATGCTGGATTTTGTCAAATGTTTTTTCTGCATCTGTTGAGATGATCATATGATTTTTATACTCTGTTAATATAGTCTATATATTTTGTTGAGGATTCTTTCATCTATGTTCATCAAGGATATAGGGCTGTTACTTTCTTTTTTGTTATGTTCTTGTCTGGTTTTGGTATCAAGGTAATGCTGGCCTTATAAAATAAGTTCAGAAGCAATCCCTCCTCTTCAATTTTTGGAAGAATGTGAGAAGTATAAGTACTAAATCTTTGAATGTTTGTTATAATTTGCCAGTGAAGCTGTCTGGTCCTGGACTTTTGTTTGCTGTGATGTTTTTGATTATTAATTCAATCTCCTTGCCGATAATTGGTCTTTTCAGATTTTTTATTTCTTCATGAGTAACTTTTAGAGGACTGTATGTTCCTAGAAATTTATCTATTTCCTCTAGGTTTTCTAAGTTGTTGGCATATAATTATTTATAGTAGTCTTTTATGATCCTTGTTATAATTTGTAATTTCAATGCTTTTATTGCTGATTTTTTTAAATTTGAGCCTCGCTCCTTTTTCTTGAGAGTCTAGCTAAAATTTTTCAATTTTGTTTATCTTTTCAAAGAACCAGCTCTTAGTTTCATTGATCTCTTCTATTATCTTTTTAGTCTCTACTTTATTTATTTTTGTTTGGTTTTTATTATTTCCTTCCTTCTAGTAACTTGGGGCTTTGTTTGTTCTTTTTCTAGTTTCTTTAGGTATGAAGTTAGACTGTTTATGTGAGATAGCTCTTGTTTCTTGAGATAGGCCTTGCCTCACTCTGAACTTCCTTCTTAGAACTGCCTCTGCTGCGTCTCATAGATTTTGATATATTCTATTTTCATTTTCGTTTGTCTCCAGGTATTTTTAATTTCTGCCTTGATTTCTTCATTAGTCCATTGATTATTTAGTAGCATGTTGTTTAATCTGCACATATTTGTGCTTTTTCAGTTTTGTTTTTGTGATTTCATACCAGGTGGTCTGAAAAGATGTTTGATATTATTTGAGTCTTCTCAACTTTATTGAGACTTGTTTTATGGCCTAACGTATGATCTGTTGGAAAATGTTCCATGTGTACCTGAGAAGAATGTGTATTCTGTTGTATTGGATGGAATGTTCTGTATATATCTACTCAGTTTCATTTGGTCTAATGTGTCATTTAAGGCTGATATTGCCTCATTGATTTTCTGTTTGGATAACATATCAGTACAAGTAGGATATTAAATCCCTCTATCATTATTGTTTTGCTTTTGATGTCTCCCTTTAGGTCTGTTATATTTGATTTATATATTTAGATGCTCTTACTTTCAGTACATAAATACATAAATTATATATTCTTGCTGGATTGATAATTTTACCATTACATAACGCTTATTTTTGTATTTTGTCACAGGCTTTGTTTTAAAGTTGATTTTGTCTGATACAAGTATAGCTACCCCTGCTTTCTTTTGGTTTATATTTGCATAAAACATCTTCTCTTTCTCTTTCTCTTTGTGGTTTGATACCCTTCTTTCATGTTGTGTTTAGATTCCATTCTCATTATCTTCTGTGTACCTACTATAGGCTTTTGCTTATGGTTACCATGAGGCTTACATATATCAGTAAATATATCTATGTATATTAAAGTTGATAGCAAGTTTTAGGTTTTTTTTTTTTAATTTTTTAATGTTTACTTTTTTTTGAGAGACAAGAGATGAGCATGAGTGGGAGAGGGGCAGAGATAGGAAGACAAGAATCTGAAACAGGCTCCAGGCTCTGAGCTGTCAGCACAGAATCCAATGATGGGCTCAAACTCACAGACTGTGAGATCATGACCTGAGCCGAAGTTGGAGGCTCAACCGACTGAGCCACCCAAGTGCCCTGATAGCAAGTTAAGTTTAAATGTATTCGTTCTAGGGGCACCTGGGTGGCGCAGTCGGTTAAGCGTCCGACTTCAACCAGGTCACGATCTCGCGGTCTGTGAGTTCGAGCCCCGCGTCAGGCCCTGGGCTGATGGCTCAGAGCCTGGAGCCTGTTTCCGATTCTGTGTCTCCCTCTCTCTCTGCCCCTCCCCCATTCATGCTCTGTCTCTCTCTGTCCCAAAAATAAATAAACGTTGAAAAAAAATTTTAAAAATAAATGTATTCGTTCTAAAACTCTACATTTTTACTCCTCCCTCCAAACATTTTATATTTTTGATATCACATATACATTTTTAAAAATGTTATGTTTTCCCTGATTGTTGTTATATTTTTACTACTTTTGTCTTTTAACATTCATGCTACTTGTGTAAGTGATCAATCCACTAACATTACTATAGGTTTACCTTTACCAGTGAGGTTTTTACTTTTATATGTTTTCTTGTTACTAATTAATGTCCTTTTTTTCAGCTTCAAGAGATATCTAACATTTCTTGTAAGGCCAGTTTATTAGTGGACAACTCCTTTAGGTTCAGGAAAACTCTCCATCTCTTTAATGCTGATTGATAACCTTATAGGTATTCTTGGTTAGAAGCTTTCCTCATTTGGCACTTTGAATCACATCACTAACTTCTGGTCTACAAAATTTCTGCTGAAAAATCTTATAGTCTTATGAGGATTCCCTTGCAGGTAGCAAGTTTTGGTTTTGTTTGTGTTTTTTTTTTTCCTCTTACTGCTTTAAAATTCTCTGTTTCTCTTTAACTTTTGACATTTTAATTATAATGTGCCTTGGTATGGAACTCTTTGGGTTCATCTTGTTTGGGACTTTCTTTGATTCCTGGACTTGAATATCTGTTTCCTTCCCTAGGTTAGGGAATTTTCAGTTATAATGCTTCAAATAACTTCTCTGTCTCTTTCTCTTCTCTTCTTTTCCTTAGACCTTTGTAAGGTGAGATATTGTTCTAATTAATGTTGTCCTATATGTTGCTTAATCTGTCTTTACTATTTTTTTTCTTTTCTGCTGCTCTTTTTGGGTGAGTTCCACTGCCCTGTTCTTCTGTGTCACTGATCCTTTTTTTCTGCTTCATCTATTTTGCTGTTGAACCCCTCTAGTATATTTTTCAATTTAGTTATTGTATTTTTAAACTCTGTGACTTCTTTTTGGTACTTCCTTTTTTGTTGTTTTTTACGTTTATTTATTTTGAGAGAGAGAGAGAGAGAGCACACAGGTGCATGAGTGTGGGAAGGGCAGAGAGAAAGAAAGAGAGAGAATCCCAAGCAGGCTCCATACTGTCAGCTGGAAGCAGGGCTTGATTGCATGAACTGTGAGATCATGACCTGAGCTGAAATCAGGAGTTGGATGCTTAACCGACTGAGCCACCCAGGTGCCCCAGTACTTTCATATCTTATCTGTATCTTTGTCCATGTTCTCTCTGTGTTCATCCATTCTTCTGAGATGGGTGAGCATCTTTATGAACATACTTTTTAAGTCTTTAATAGGTAAATTACTTACCTCTGTTTTATTAACATTTTTTTTTCCTAGAGCTCTTTCTTGTTCTTTTGTTTGGAACATATTCCTCTTTTCTTCATTTAGTTGACTCTCCATGTATCTATATATTAGGTGAAGGAGCTATCTCTCCCAGTCTGAGGGGGTGGTCACAGGAAGACCAGGAGTGTGTTTCAGTCTGTTGTCTGTGCACTGCCCTGGGGGTGATAGCCTGCCATGAACTATCTTTCCAAGTGTTTCAATCCTATGGGGTCCAGACACAGAAGTCACCAGAGCCAGGTATCACGGGGCATCCTGTGCGGATGCTGCACACACGCTGGCTTTGGCAGGACCACAATACAACACTGGAATGGAGTATGCTTACCCAATGGGTCCATTGGAATGATATTCCAGGGAATTCTAACCTACCTTCTGTGTTTAGTGAGCAAGTCCACAGGGGAACCCCAGGATGGGAAAAGGATTGCTAGCAAGATGAAGGGAGAGTGGAAAAATGGTGCCTGCCAGCATCAGCAGTAGCAAGGTAGAAAGAGTGCTAAATGGCATCCACCAACGTCTTCATCCCAGAGAAAGTTCCAGCACGCTCATCATCCTCTGGCAAATGCTTTTAAGATTAGCTATAAATCTCCTTCACATATGGTCTGAGTGCTTTTCAACCTGTTGCTTTTGCTTTGGGTCCCAGGATGAATGCGTTTGTTTGCAAGCTCATTAAGAATGGAGTCTTAAGTCCTATAGTCCCATGAATCTTCTGGACGTAAGTCCTGTTTGTTTTCAGAGCCAGATGTTTTTGAGGCTTGTCTCTCTGTTGCAGGTCCTAAGGGTTGGGATGCTTGATATGGGGCTACAACCCCTTGGTCTTCAGGAATATGCTCCTTATTTGTGAAATCCCTCCTAGTTGTGTGTCACTGCACTGGGAAAGGGATTTTTGCTGAGACTGGGTCTCTGTCTCTCCTACCTATCTCAATGTAATTGCCATATAACATTTTTTAAGATGAAGGTGTACAACCTGATTTGATACAAGTAAATGTTATGAAATGATGAACACAAAAAATTCTAATTATGGTCCAACCAAGCTTTACATACTGCATGCATGTGGGTGATGTCATCTTAACTACCTCTTGGGCTATCAGTTTCCCCTCTTTTTATATCACTCATGTTAAAGAAGCTAGGACCCACATCTGGGAAAATTCCCTATAACCCTGGATTTGTCTAACACTATTCTTATGGTATCATTTAAGATGTTCCTTTTTCCCCTACTTTTCCCCTGTAATTTGCTAATTATGAGTACAGGTCTGATTATATTGAATATTTTTGTGTCTTCTCTATTTCCTGTTTTCAAAAGGTAGGAATACTGTAGAGGCAGTGCCAGTTACTTCCTATTGCCACACATCAGGAGGCACATGATGGCTTGTCCCAATTTTACTGATGCTACAATTAATAAAAGGGTTCAGATAGTGTCAGCCTAATCCATCCATTATAAAGGTTAAAATCCAAGGTTTTAGAGATAGGCTTTCTTTATTTACACCACAATAACTGACTGCTGCTCAAATGGTTCATGGCTGCTATAGCCATTCATCTAGCCTTCCTCGTAAAAAGCATTTTCACTTTACAAATGAATTAATACCAAAACCAAAGAGTAGAAGAATGTTTATGTCCTGTCATCTCCCTCTCTTATTATAATCTCCACCCCTTCAGAACTCATTGTCATCATTACAAAAAGACATCTTGATATAATTTTTGGACCCTAGCTTCTAGAACCTGTTGGAGAAAAATGGAGTGCTTTGAAAACAGTATCCGTTTTTTAGAAAAAAATGTTTGTCTAATTATAATAATGGTTATAAGTAAGAGAGGTACAAATGCTTACTCTGTCATCATCCTTCCTTATAATTCATGTTTATGTGTCTGTCTCCCCAGATAGACTAAGCTCCATAAGCACAAGAAATTCAGCCTGTCATCACCTTCAGGGAGCCTGACACATAGTAAATCTTCCAGACATAGTATTTTGAATTAATGATTAGGAAAGTGATGGATTTCTTATAATAGAGTTAAGAGTTCAGACCTCAGTTTAGTTCTCATTGAGAATAAATCGTCTCAAAATCAAAAGGAACTTAGAGGTCATCTAGTTCATATGTAATTTTTCTGAGGCAAACACACACTGGCCATTTTGTTTCTGCCAAGTGCCACCAATGAAAGACACCACACTGTCTCTCAATTGCAACACATTTCACCTAACAAAAGTATTAATTGTTAGAAATGCCTTCCTTAAGTTGAGCTGATATTTGCCACCCAAATTCCATTTTTCCTTCAGGAATTTCACTGGAGTAAGGCTGATCATTCTTCCAGTAGGTAAGAGACATTTGAAGTTTGTCTAATAGATGTTTCACCCTAAAATTGGCCAATTCTAGATGCTCATTTAAGAAAAAATAAAACATCAATATCCTATGATATCCAGTTACAATTACTCAGATAGTGACTGTATTTTTTCCCCATGTTAATATTTCTTTAACTCTTACCTTTAAGATGCCTTATTGTGTTCATTTTTGTTGATTTCTCTATATTATAGTGTCTGGTTATATTTAAAATCCATTTCTGTTAAAGGAAGCTTAAAAAAAATCAGACCAGGGAATGATTATACCTTCCTGCTTCAAAATCAGTTTTCAATATAGATCTTAAAAATCAAGAAATTATCTGGAGTATTTGGTTGATTTTGTGATATTTCTTCTTTTGTGTTTTTATTAATGGTTAAAGAAACCATATTAAGCTTTCATCAGCAAATCTGAATAAAGCTTGAAATTACTTCATGAAGACCTGAAACAGGAGTAACCTGTGAAATTCTTGTATGTTGAGCTAAGAGCCAAACAGTGCTTCCTCCTGGCAGAACCTATCTATGCATATGAGGAAAATCTTGGTGCCCGTAGAGCTCTCCCACTGGACTGGGCATAACAGGATTCAGCTGCTTGCATGTTTGTTTCATTCAAATAAGCAGAGAACAAGTTCCCTTTCTACGAAGGGCCTTTATGTCTTCTGAGGTAGCTTTGACAATGGCTAAGCCTTTCATGAAGATAGACTAGATGGCATCTCAAAATAAAAACTAGAAATAGGACTTTTTCTACCACAGCAATATTTTCAAGAAAAAAAAATGAGACCCACAAAATATAAAACGGATATCATTTACATCTCCATTTTACAAAGTGCTGTTGTGATTTTTTTGGAACAATGTATATTTTGTGATCTACGTTTTACATGAAGGGCCATCTCCATGATTCCAGAGAACTTCTATAGCAGCAGTTGATTAGAATGCTGAGTTTGTATTTTGGAAATGTGTCCAAGAGTCTTGAGGTAGGAGGTTTGCTTTAAACCAAAAAAGATCACATGATGTTCCATGCTCTGTTACTAAATAATTTCCTATGCCTAGTTGTATCCATGGAAACCTGCAACAGTCCCATAATTGTAATAGACTCTAAACTGGACTGTCACAGATTTCTCCATTTCCAGTCTTCCACTCACACTGCTGTGACAGTGATTTTTCCATAAGGTAAATAAAGCACATCATTTCTGATTTATCAATTCCAAAATTTGCTGTGCATGTCGTTCAAAACTCTTATATATGGCCCAGTCTAATTTTCCAGCTTCATGTCCTATCAGTGCTGCCCATATTCCAGTCATAATTTCCTTTGTATGTCTACCCTTTTCTTCCATGCTCTTTTCTCATGCTTTATTATGTTAGCCCTCTTGACTTCTTTCTCCTAGTAACCTCTCCACTGGTCTTTGAAAAACCAATTTGAATGGTTTCTTGGGTGAGGTCTTTGCTGGCACCCCAAATGGAGTAGATCCCTTTATTTCTGTGTCCCATAGTACAGAAACCAGGCACATAGAAATGATAAATAAATGTTAAGACATCTTCAGTTTCTCCATTTCCAGTGTTTCCTTCCTTTCGTTTTGCAGATATGACCAAGTCTTTCCCTAAAGATAGGAAATCTTCTCTCAACACCTCCTTTTCTCCTCAAGCTGCTTCTTCATTATTTGTACTCCCATTAGCACCTAATTTATTAAAAGAAAAAAATCTGTATTGTCATCTCTGAAAAATTAAGAGGTGCTAGATGGGAAAAATAGTGTTTTGAAGTCAAGTAAATTTAGAAAATATTGAATTAAGCAATGTCAGACAGGTTTCTTTGTTGAGTGATTGTTCAGTCTTTAATATGCTAATGCTACCAAAGGGAGATATTTTCTAAGTTAACTGGCTGCGGACAGAATCTCTAGAAACTAGCCTTTTACTGGTCTACATTTGTTCCCTTCCCTTTTCTTACTGCTCATACTTTAAATCAATGAATCCTGGCTTATGCCTAGATCACATAACTTAAACCATACTCAGAAAGGTTACCGTAACTCATTGAACCCTTAAGTCAGTGTGTTTCAATTTTGAATTCATTTTGCAGTCTTCTGAGGAGCTTTAAAATTATTGCTGCTTGGACTTTACAGCCAGAGATTCTGATTTAATTTGTTATGGAGGCGGCCTGGGCACGGGGATTTATAAACCCTTTGCAGGTAATTTTAAGTACAGCCAAGGTTGAGAACCATTGCCCACTGCCTCAAGCTGTTAGTTCATTCTTTCATTCATCTTAAGTACCAAGTTCTGAGGATAAAATAGTAAGTGAAGAATGGTCTTCTCCCTGATGAATCATAGGGTATAATAATAAAAACTAAACCCACAGATATACATGTGATATAGGTACAAAGTGTAGCAGTGTTTACATTAAATCTCTTGAAGTATAAGGGGGCACAGATAACATTTTAGTCAGCTTTACCTAGGGAATTTGGATGGGTAAGAAAAATTTAGTAGAGAAATTCCTTTATGCAGTAGGCAGTTGTCATGTAGGCTAGAGCAGTATTTGGGGGAAGGTCATTTTACTTTGGGGAGTCAATATGACAAAGACGTGTATGGCTGGCTGTATGATGATTACGATAATTGCAGCAATACATCAGAGCTGCGGATAAGATGAAGGGAAGTGTGAAAGCTAACCTAGGAGGTGTAGATTGAGCCCTCATCTTGGAGAGTTTTGTATGAACCTAATAGATGATGGACTTTGTTGTGTAAGAAATGAGGAGTTGTTGCACCATTTGAATCAAAGAGTGGCATGGTCCGGCTTGTATCTTTGATTTGTCACATCACTTTCTTCCTAATTTGTACCTCTCAGAAGCAGGCTCATGTCTTAACTTAGCTCTGTGCCCCCATCACCCTTCATAGGCTTTAAATATCTGCTTATTTGGAAAACCGATATACATATTTCCCCTCCTGCCTAAATATTGTGTGTGTGCTCTATCAGAGAAGACCTTCAGCATTATTCATAACTTTATATACCTTGGGATATATTGGGTAGAGATGCAGCATCTAAAGAATTAATGCAGCAACAATGTAAGGAATGAATGCCTTCATCTGTTAAAGTATGGTACTTAGCCAGTGGTGTAAGTCACAGAATTTGGAATTAGATCTTTATTTCCTATTTTCCCCCTACATGCTATCACCTCCCATCGCTGGAAAACAAAATGCAAATATTTACAAGACATTTTAAGTTTTGTTGTTCTGGATACTGTCAGATTGGTTAGTGAGTGTCTGCCTATTCTGTTCCAAAGCATGAAGGTCTGTGCTATTGGGAATTTTTTTTTTTTTTTCAAGATACATCTCCAATCCTCACAGCTTATCTAATTGGGAGAAAAGAGGTACTAGTCATAAATGACAGTTTAAGAACACAGAGAATGAAATGTGCTAAGTATCTTAAGATTTTTTAGAAGAATAGAATCTCTCGGGGTGTGCCGGGCAGCAATAATTGGCAAATTTTCTGCCGTCACCACACTTAGATGGTAATTCAGAAGCTGATCCCAATTGGACACTGTTCATTACACACTAATTACTATTTGCCCTGCAGTGATTGTTACGTGTGACGGCAAGTGTAAATGCAAACCTAGATACTTAGTATTGCCCTTTCATTGGGAAGAAAAAGGACTGATGATAGAAGATGCCATATCAAGTTTTTTTAATTTTTTTTTTAGAAATTAGATATGAGCATTTCCAACCTGCATATCCATACTTGGAAGAGCTGAGACTATACATGTTAAAGATGGGCAGAAAATCATAGGCTTAAACTAGAAAACACTGCAATATTTGACTTATGTAATTATGGAAGTATGGGGAAATTCCTCAAATGAAATGTAAGAGATGATATTTTAAATTTCATCTCTGCAGTTTATTTACGTGTATTTTTGGTCATTTTGAGAGTTGCTTGCTAAACATTATTAAGTGCTTTTGGTATACAAAACCCTGTGCCATGACTGAAGGTGACAGAGATAATCAAGATATGATCCCTGTCCGCAAAGAGTTCAGAATTCAGAATGACAGGAAAATAGCTAATTATAGGACAAATTGATGCATGTTATAAAAGAAAAATGTGTATTGTTAAGAATCAACATACAAAATCAGATGTGCATTAAGTATCATAATTCTTTATTTTTATTTCTCAGTCCTAGCCCTCAGTTCTGTTTAGGAGAATTCTGGATTTCCAACCCATCCAGGAAAATTGCTCTTCTCCTCTCACCCCCAGTATCATCCAAAAGTTTTGAGGATTTTCACAAGACTAACTTTTCATGAGACTAAGCCTCTTGGGTGATTGGTAAACATTGTACTTTTGTTTCCACGAAGACAAGAATGTATTACTTAAAACTCCATGGTCCTTTCAGTCCTTATGCCTTCTTGCTTCCCCAGCATAAATGGGGCATGGAAAGCATTGGAAATATGGGGATCTTACTCTCCAAGATTTGGCTTGTCTACAAGCACCTTGCTAATGTTTCTGTAGGCTTACCCTTTCTCTAGATCTGTATACTTCTATTTCCCTCTCAAACTCTTTCATTCTCCCCCTACCCATTTCCCAGAATCTCAAAGACATTCTCCATTTCTTCTCTACCTTCTACCCCTAACACACAACCTTTCCACTTGTCCAAAGCCAGGACACCTAGAATAGTTCTGTCATGAGGTGTCAGAGCCTGTAATTTCAGGGTGACTCTGCTGTCAGCAACGTCAGAATCCAGAGGCAAAGTATAAAGTGTGACTACCTGTTTGGTATTAGAGAGAAAGAAAAAGTAGTAGTGCAGACAGGCTATTCTAATTTTGCTGACACCATCTTAGAAATACTAGGAGCATAGAAGAGTGAGTGATTCTAAAAACGAGGTAGTTTGGAGGACTACAAAAAGAAAGTGACATTTGGGTGGAGTCTGGAGGGTTATTAGGAGTTGCTAGAAGGTTATTCTAGGCAAGGGAAGCAGCATGGATTGAAGGATAGAATTACATTTTTGGATTCTCTATATTCCAGTATTAGGCACGTGGTAGGCACTCTCAATAAACGTGAGTTTAATGGAAAAGTGGATTTGGGAGGCATGTTCAGGGAATGACAAGAGGTTTGGTGAGCCTGGAATAGTGTGTGTGGGAAGGATGAGAGGAAATGAAGCTGGGATAAGGGGTTCCCACAGGTAACATAGCTATGTAGTTAATCCTTAGGTATTTGAACTTTACTTTGTAGGCAGTAGGGGACACATAAGCTTGTTAAACAGAGGAGTGATGTTTTCAGATTGGAAAGTGCACTGAAGAAGGGAGGAACTGAAAGCCAAATTGAGTTATGAAATGATTGCCATGGTTCAGGTGAGCTATAAAAAGAGTATGAAGTGGTCCAGAGGAAAACAATTCCAGTTTGTTTGCGTAAAGGTAGTTAATTTTCCTACCTTAGAACAGGGTTAAGTAGCAAAGACTGGGTAAAGTAATGGACTAGTCTTTATCGGGTTCCTTAGACTCATAGGAGTGAAAGTCAAATCCTAGGAGTATTTTGCCAAATGCTGCGGGAGTGAATCTGGCCCAAGAATGAACCTGCCCACTCAATGAATTTTGGAGCTTGGGAGCAAGTCAGCTATTAGATGCCCTGTGGGTATTTAAATGCCAGAACTGCATTTCTAAAGATCAAGAAAAGACATGTGTTAAAACTCCTGTCTAGAATAAATATATTGTTTGTGAAATAAAGCTTTATGAGAAAAAAGATGTGAGAGAAAAACATCTATATAGTAGGCCACGAAAGCCATGAGACTTGACTTCCTGTTCTAATAGTACATAAATAATAAATAAATAGTAAATTTAATTTAAAAAATTACCCACTTTTTTTGTATTTTTTCAGATTTCATGATTTATACATTGTTAAACATAAAAGAACTTCTACAGTATGTGTGAGGTGGTGTGTTTATTTAAATATTGTCTCAGGGTGTATCGTCATGTGAAACACAGGCACCAGAGTGTCATGATAGAATAAGATAAATTTGGAATATCTTTTAATGAGAGGCTCTCCCATAAAATACCTAGAAGTTAGAGAAATGAACATAGTTAGTAACAGAAAACCTCAGCTTCTTTCTCAAAGTCAGAATGCATAACCAAAGAAAATAAACTGATATTTTCTTATCCTGTAACTCAACTTCCTTCTGCTATATTCTAATCACAATAACTGAAAGGATTTTTTCCTCTTGAATTGAACAGACAAAAATCTATCATCAAATATGTGCTTCCAGCAAGTATAGAAGAATAACAGGGACTTGAACTAGAGCAGGAAGCAGTGAACAATAAGATGTAGGGAGGTCAAAGCTACCCTGAGGAAAATGATTCACATTTCTTTACAAAAAGGTAATTTATTTTTCTGATTTTACTGCTCAGCCTTGGAGGTCCATCAAGGTAGAAAGCCAAATGTGAGATTCCTCTATTAAGCTGGGAGTAATTGGATTTTGATTCGTGTTTGTGGGGGGGGAGGAAGGTGGGAGGAGTGGTTGGTTAAGATACTGATGAACTTTACATTTCAAGCCATAGGTGCATTGAAAAATTAATAAGTAACTATTAAAGTATTAGAAGTGTATATAATGATCACATAAATGTAAGTAGATTAAATTTTGCAATTAAAAGAGAAAAAATAAGCATTTGAATAATAAAAAGTCTGCCTAATATGCCATTTAATAAGAGATATTCCTAAAATATAGGGACACAGAAACTTTGAAAGTAAACAAACAGAAAAAGATATATTCCGAAAATGCTAACTAAAAGAAAGCTATAATTTACAAATATCAGACACAATTAACTGAAATAAAATAAACTATTAGATTGAAAGATTATAATATGATAAAATGCTTATTTCATCAAAAAGTATTCTAAACTTGTGTGCACTTAATAAAATATTCTTAACATATTGGAAGTAAAACAGTGTAGAGAGAAATTAATAAATCTACCATCATAATGAGAAGATCATAAGATACTTTTGACTTATTATATCAAGAGTTAAAAAATTACTATTTCTAGTAGTATGGTAGACAACTTCCAAGTAAAATCCTGATACAACCATAAAAAAAAAATTGGGTACTTAAGAGTTAAACAACATATATACAAAACCTTTACAGAAAAGGGGGGGGTACTGGGTCTCCCAGAAAAAAAATATACTAAACCAATTCCAGTGATGAAAACTTGGAAAAACAGAATGTATGTCAACAAGAGGATTCAAATATAATTTATAGTATATTCACAAAATGGAATAATATACGGCAGTACAGATAAATGAACATGGATAAGCCTTGGAAGCAATATTGAATGGGAAAATCAAGTCAAAGAAAAGCAAATATAGTAAAATAACATTTTTATGAAGCCCCAAACTAAGCAAATGTGAACAATATGGCTTGGGGTAAATTCATATAGAAGTGCTAAAACCTCAGAATGATGAAAATAGTAATACAGAATTCAGGAGAGTTGTTATAGCATAAGGGATAGAGAAACAAAGGATTGATGGCAGACAGCATAGAAAACCCTATTGTATTTTAATTTTTTAGCTGGTGTTTATTACTCTGCTTAAATACTTCTCTTCACATTGCATATATTCTATCATCTATATGAAAGATAATGTAGTCAAATATGAAGTTACATAACCCAAGGGAATGTTAAGGTAGAAAGTTTTTCTTCTAGACTTAACCCCTTAAAATAGACCCATAAGCATTTCTCTGTTCATTTCACTGGTATTGCCTGAAAGTGGACTTGAGTTTTGCTTTGAAGAGATGACAGACAGAAATGAAATGCAGCTCTTGCAAACAAAGCAGTTGTTCATAGTGACATATCTCCTGCATCTGTGATAGCAGATGCTTTTAAAAGCAACAGAAAGAGGGAGCAGTAGTGGGTGGAATTAGAAGCAAATGCTTATTCATATGCTGCCCTGTGAAGCAGATCTGCTATGCTTCTTTCAGATACATTTAAGAACAATCTAATCTTAGCTGGAATTGAAATATCGGAACTATTGAATTGTCATTGATAGATGCTGCCTCCATGGCTATTTTCTGAGTATTTCAGTGCTGAAATGAAGCATAAAAACCACAAAATCATCAGGCTGGAATAGACCTTTCAAGGAAGCTTGGAGTTCCTGTCTCTTTCTTTCACTGGGTCAAATGTAAGCAAAACCATGAAATTGATGCTCTTTACTCTTGACAAACAATGATACTAGGCAGCTCCTTCAGGAGGAATAAAATAAAATCAGGACGACACCTGGCCCTTAGCTGAGCTGAGGTACATGCCTGCCTTTCCTGATGCACAAGGGTTTCTAGGAAGGGATACGCTATCATCACCACAGATCAAAATGACTCCCCTGTTTTATAAACCCTGTGTCCAATCTAAATCCCTCTTTCTGTCATTCAAGATTCTTTCCTTGACCTTATAGAGGAGAACAGCGAGTCTCATAATTTATTGAATGGTCTTTCTACAGTTGGAAGATTATAAAATGGCACCTCACTTATTTACCACCATGATTCAATGATATATAGGTCTAGTTATAGATGTGGATATATAGATAGATACAATTCAGATTGGTCCATCATTAATTGCTACCCTATAATTATAGTTCCTTAATTCTATTTATTTTTATTTTGGATAACACTGACTCCTCCAACTTTTTTTTATATCTTTGCCCCCCTCCAAGCTTAGTATAATTTTTATCCCTGCAATCCAAGTCCCTGATAAACTTAATGAGTCTTCCTAAAATATAACCCTCATTACATTGCCTTTTTAATCAAGAATTTACGTTAGATTTTGAGTGTTGGTCCAATCAAGTTCAGCTTTTTCTCAGTCTGGAATTCGAAGCTGTGATTCATCTCACCTAACTTTATCTTGCCATCTTTTCCTCTCTGGTCAGACAGACCTGAGTTTGAAGCATGATCCTACCACTTTTTAAGTGGGTATCAGTTAATTTAACTCAGAACTCCAGCTCCTTTATTTGTGAACATGAACAGTAAATAAACATTGATTTTTTAAAAGCTGTCTCCACTTGAAAAAATGGCTAAATTACTTTTTAAAAATAGCCAATAGACAGAATTTCTTGTAATTATAAATTTGGCATGAGAGACACTATAAAATTGGAAGAGTAATATCTATCATGTTTTAAAGATTAAATTAAATTTGAGAAATAGCTTAGCAAAGTTGTCCATAGTAGTTTGTCTGTAAACTTTAAAAATTATCCTTCCTCCTCCTTCCTTTAGGGAAAAAAAAAATTGGCTTAATGCTGGAGGAATAATCATGATAAGAATGACTCATAGAGGAAATAAATATAGTACTTGGTGATGAGATTTTCCTTTCCTAAGAAAGGCCTGTCTGGATAAGGAGAATGCGAGGGAGAAAAACAGACTCTGTCAGACCTTCAGAGATGGATTGTCCTTCATCAGTTTACCACAAAGCTCTAACAAGTGGAAGATTTATTATTGAAAACAAAGGAAAAAAAACCTAAATTTCTCATAATTGTTGTTTGCTGCAGTGCAACTCCTGTTTATTAAATAATCGTGAAAGGAAATAAAATGATAAGTTCTACCATAAGGAATGATGGAAGCAGCTGTTTCTGTGCAAATACTGGAGTCGTTGCCTGTGAAGACCGGGGATGGTCTTTGACTGTTTCTCTAAAACAGGAGAACTTCATTAACTGACTTTAACACTTTTAAAAATACCTTTTCTCCTACTGAAACTTGATTAGCTTGAGATCAGTAAATGATGAATATTCTTTACCCAGAGGCAAAGAATGGAAATGATGGTAACAGAAATCTTCTTACACTTTGTAATATGTGTTTTGAAGGCAAGAAGTAGCGACTAAATACAAAAGAAGCATGTGACCTCTTAGCAGGCAACTCCTAAAGTGAATTCAAGATCTGTGAATGACTGGTCTTACATGGAGTAAGGATGAAATTAAAACACAAGTACTATATTCACTCCAAAGGAACTGTAAAGTCCAAATAGCTCGCTGTTTCTTTCCACATTCCAGTGTTTCAATAGGGATCTTTACTGTCTTTTCAAAATACAGGGCGACAGAGCTGAGTGAAAGCACAGCAGCAGCAGCTTGCTGCCTTTTACTTGGAGCTAGAAGGTGTGTCAAATTCTTCTAGGCAGACCTCTTGAATGGGCTGCTCACCGAGACCCAAATCACACAGGGCCTGTGAACTGCTGTAGTGCAGTCTCGTTTAAATGTTTCCACCAAAGGCAGAAGAGGTGAACATACATCTCAGGGGTCTGTGGATGTAGTGTGAGGCTGAGATTGTAAGCTTGAGTCAAAGAGCCCACAGTTCATTTAGAGACTGGTTTTGTCCTAAAAATCCATAGAAGTTTTACACTCCAGACTTAAGGTATTTATATCTGTTTTAATATATATTTCTTTCAACTCTTCAAGTACATGTGTGATCCAGGAAAATGTCTGTCAGGGGGTGCCTGAAACCCCTGGAATATTATTGCAAAGTCCTGGTAGACTGCAGAAAGAGATAAGCAGCTGAGGGATTCCTAAGGATCACAGGTGCTCATGGTATTTCTTCATTCAGGTAGCTAGCCCAATTCCCCTGAGTTCCAGAATCAGCTAATAAGTTATTTTCTCCTTGCTACTTATAAGGCCTCAAACTTCAAGTGCATAAAACTTGCTCCTCATCTTTCCCCTCCTCTTCTCAACTCATTCTCATGGTGAGTGGCACCTTCCAGGCACTCAGCTGCTCAAGCCAGAAACTTGGGAGTCATCCCAGACATCTCGTTCTTCATCAGCCCCCACATTCCAGCAGCCACCAAATTCTGTCAATTATGCCTCCATCTGTTGTTCTCTTTTGGACTAGCATTACTTTCATTTAGCCCTTTCTTATCCCTTGCCTGAATTAATATGATAGGGAGCACTTATTGGGTTCCTCTGCCCCTCTGCCTACGACATTCCTAGTTATCACTCATTACCTTATGACGTAGTCCAAATTCCTAAGCATATCTGTACCTTTATGATTTTGGCCTATTTCAGTATCTTTAGCATAATGTCCATATTCTGAAGGCTCACTTTGCCAACCTCCCCATATTCCTTCCATATAGCAACATACTTTTGGGATCTCCACGTTGGCCATTCTTCCTATGCTTTGGCGCCTTTGCACCTATATTTTATTCTTGAAACGTCCTTCCTTCTCTTCTCTTCTCCAGGTGGTTAATTACTACTTATCTTTGGATATAGTTTAGTGATGGAACGGCTGATAATATTTTCCCCCTTTAACCAAAACCCCAGGTGCTTTTTTTTTTTTTTTTGCCACTTCACATAGGAAACCATAAATTTTGGCACTATGTATTATTGAGTTTTGAATGTAAGTGGAATTGGTTAAGGTCTTATCAGAAAACTCTCTTTCTCTCTTAATATGCGATTGAAGCAGATCGATGTCTTTTTAATGGTATTATTACCTCTATATGAGTGTATCTCTGAAAATATAATTTAAATTTATATAAAATATCTGACATGCACATCATTTTCAGGGGAAAAGAGACCAAGAATGACATTGTTCAGAAAACTTCCTCTGGTTCTTGCCTCCATTTTGATAGATTACTTATACTATTTCAGTGCTTATAAAATACTTCAGTGTTTTATACATACATACATATATATACATACACATATATATGTATGTATGTATACATACATATATATGTGTATGTATAAAACCCATATATATCATATATTTACATAAATGCTCTTATTCCTTGAATTTTGATTTTTTTTTTTCCATCTCTGCACTGGACTCAAATTTCCTGTCTATGTCTCTAGTTCTTAATAACAGTGTCTGACAAGTAGTAGGTGTTTAAATAAAGTAAACATTTTCTCTGGATGAGTGAAAAGATGAATGAATTTTTAGGAGACCCATTTGTTAATAGTCTTTGTAGGCATATTACTATCATGAGTATGAAAGAAAGATCATGAGGCCCTTATTTGTACTATTGAAGGTTAGGTCTAAGTGGATAGGACACACACACACACACACACGAGCTTAATAATAATGCAAGCCATGTGAAATCTAACAAGAAACATGTGGGTAACAAGTATATCAATCATAGTAAGTGACTTGAACAGATTTTAACATTGTAAGAAAATCTATCTATCTATCTATCTATCTATCTATCATCTATCTGTCAGTTCTTTGTAACATTTACAGAAATAAATTATCCAATAAAAAATCATAGAATTTAGCCAAAATATATCAGTTCAGTCTTAATCACTCATTACTTGCCCACTACACCATTCCAAATAGACATGCACTTTCTAATCTTTGTGCTCATGAATGTTCCCTCTTCCTGAATTGTCTTTTGGTGTTAACAAGACCTTATTGAATGACTGCACTATATTAACTCTGAGCTTGTTGCTTATCAAAACATTATTTATTTTAATAACTTGCCCTCTTTCTCTGCCTGGAAAAACCTTCAAGCCTCAGCTTAATTATCTCCTCCTCCACGAAGCATTTCTTGATCCCTAGAGGAAAAATTAATCAGTTCCACTTTTACAGGTTTTCATAATTTCATAAACATCTCTTTCCACTAAACCATACATGGCAAAAAGAATCCAATAATTCATCTGTTAGATAGATAGATACATACATACATACATACATACATACATACATACATACAAACACCTACTATGAGCCAGGCACTGATGCAACATTAGTGAACAAAATAGATGACCCTTACACTTAGGGAGGCAGACGATAAACAACAACTGTAGTCAAAAAGTGGATTGTATACCATTATAGAATTATATGTGCTATTAATAAGGGGATTGGAGGAGTGCCTGGGTGGCTCAATTGGTTAAGTGTCCGACTTTGGCTCAGGTCATGATCTCGCGGTGTGTGAGTTTGAACCTTGTGTAGGGCTCTGTGCTGACTGACAGCTTGCAGCCTAGAGCCTGCTTCGGATTTTGTGTCTCCCTCTCTCTCTGCCTCTCCCCTGCTTGTCTGCCCTCTCTCCCTCTCTCTCAAAAGTAAAAAAGGGATTGGAGAGTGTGGGGGGAAAGTGCTATCATGTTTAAATAGATCAAAGTAGGCCTTATTGAGAAAATGCTATCTGAGAAAAAGATTTGAACAAGGAGCGGAGTGAGCCATGTTAGAACAGCCCTTCAGGCAGAGGGCACAGCCACTGTAAAGGTCCTGAGGCAAGGAGTATATCTTGCTCTACCCCTGAGATTCTAATTGGTCTATAGTGTTAATAGGGACCCGGCCATAGATATTTTTTTTAAGTTTTCCCAGATGATTATATTATTTAGCCAGAGATGAAAAACAGTATGCAGATACTGGGTAACAGAAGTTGTCTCAAGACAACTTTCTCTTAAGAAACCTGTATAGTTTGTGAGATAAAGCACATGCTTCCTATTTAACATGAAAAGTGCTGGAAGGGTCTTGTGCACAGTCATATGGAAATACTGAGTCCACTTTGCCCAGCCTGGGAGTTGGGGGATAGTACAAAGCTTTCTGGAGGTGCTTGTCTGAACTGAGTTTTGGTGAATAGGAAGTAACTAAGGAAAAAAATTGGGGGGGGGGTGGGTTATGTGTGGAGAGTGTGTGACTGCTCCCTGAGGGGGATCTGAGGGGTTCATAAACATGAATCCTGTGTATCAGAGGCAACTGACTGTAAGTGATCCAGTATTATAACATGAAGAGTTACAGGAGATGAAGCTAAAAATTTAAAAAGAAATAAGATCACAGGGAAGCTTGTATCGACTGCTAAGCAACTTAGATTTTATCCTGAATGAAGTGGGACATAAAAGGTTGGTGAAGCCACTGACAAGATTTGGTTAACTCAAATGGCAAATCGACTTGAAAGGAACCCAGCTTAGAGCAGGGGATTGCCAACTGAGAGTAACAGGTGTTGAGGAGACAGCTGATGATGAGCCTACCCCGGGAAGTCGTGTAGAGATGGAATCAGTATGGGGGTGGTCAGTCTCACAGACATACTAACAAGGTGTAGTTGGACAGAATTGTAATTGATCAGCTGGGTAGATTCTGGGTGCAGGTGGAAGAGAAAGCAGTGAGAAAAATCAGAAGATGCTCAGGTTTCCAACTTGGGCACATGTGGAGATGATGATTCCAGTCACTAAGATAGGGGATACAGAAGCAAGAGCACATTTCAGAGAAGGATGGGGGCATCCTAGTTGGAACATGTCAGGACTGAGGTGCCAAGAGAAGCAGGTATGAGCTGATGACCAACAGGCAGATAGTGTAGAGTGTCATGAAGTTCTGTACCTCCCATTATGATACTGGGCATAGTACAGGACGTGCTACCCTGAAGCATTTTCCAGATGAATTCATTAGTGTTAACATGTTCCTAAGATCATTATAGTCAACGTTAAAACCTCAGGCAAAGAGATTTTAAAGGAGCTTTAGCTTGGCTGCGGTTTCTTTTTACATAAAATATTAAAGTTTAATTGGTATCAGGCTCCCAAAGTAGTAAAATTAGAACACACTTAGATAAAACCTGGTCCAAAAAGGAAGAGACCAGACAGACAAACAATGACATTAATTTGTTAATTTGCCATTATTGTTTAAGCAGTTTGAGGTTGTTGTTTTTGTTGTTGTTATTGTTTACTAAGGGAAATATTAGCTTAAGGGAACATTATGTGACTTGTAACATAATTTCTGAGATACAAACTCCGCAGCAGTAAAAGTGTAGATACTTTTCTTTCCTCCTTGCTGAGGAAAGAAGTTTTTGGAAAGGTAGCTGCCTTTTCCTAAATCCCAGTTGACGCCTAAGTCAGTCACTCTGCTTCACTCAGTGAACTGCAAAGAGGGAGCCAGAGCCCTGAGTCATGGGAGAAAGTTCAGTGGAGAGACAAGGTCTGTATCACCCATTCTCTCACTGCTGACTTGCCATATGACTGAACAAGTTATGCTTCTTCATGATCTTCACTTCCTTTTCTGTGCAATAAAGGAGTTGGTTGAATAGATGATTAAACCCCTTCCATGCTAGCGTATTCTATGATTCTCTCATCACAGCTGCCGTTAAGAAGTCTTCATAGTCCTTCTCCATTGTTCATAAGGAACTTTGTGAGTGACTCAGAGCTTGCCAGCCGGGAACATGAAGATGAACCGTTATTGCAAGCTAACATTTTCACTGAAGAAATGCTAGGAGAAATGGCCAGTGCCATAATAACACCCAGATTTGTGGACTGCTTTTCCTTCTTGCTGTATCTGATTTTCCTCTATCACAACAGAGAGACTGAACATTTGCTTTTATGTTAAAAATTCTCCTGTTAAAACCGAATGTCTGTACGTTCAGTCTAGGTGCCTATGGCATTTGGTTCTTTTCCTGAATGGTTGTACCTAAGGAAAAGATTGTCTTAAATGTATGTGGTTCAAGGTAGAGTAGCTTTTCTCCTTAGTAGTATTTGAGTGTAACATCATTCATGATCTACCAACCCACCTTTAATGTTAGTGGTGCATCCTTTTGGATCTTATTTCTTTCAATAAGAAGCGATATAGATTTGTATAGTGACCCTTAAAAATCAGTAATTTAGGGGCACCTGATAGCTCAGTCCAGTAAACGTCTGGCTTCAGCTCAGGTCATGATCTCATGGTTTGTGAGTTCAAGCCCCACATCAGTCTCTGTGCTGACAGCTCAGAGCCTGGAGCCTGCTTTGGATGCTGTGTCTCCCTCTCTCTTCCCCTCCCCCACTCATTCTCTGTCTCTCAAAAATAAATAAACATTTAAAAAATCAGTAATATATGTTCTATCATAATCTTTTTTTCACATTAAATACCACCTTGAGTTACTGTTAATGCTTTTCTTTAGATCAACTGACTTTTTAATTTTATGTAAGTACTACAGTTGCAAACAGGCATAACTTGCTATTCAGTAGGTATATTTAAAAATAGTTAAGATTTTAAGTAGTTAAAACTTAAATGTAACTCTTAAAATTACCTAACCCTTGGTCTAGTCTCAGCGACATGGTCTGCTGATCTAGGGTAGGCTTGGCTGATCTCAGCTGAAGGTTGATGGGCTTAAAGTGTCTCAACTGTGATGGATCATGTCCACCCCACATAATGTCTTATTCTTCAGGAAACTAGCTCAGGTTTGATTATATGGCTCTGGTGACAGGTACCCCAAGAGGGTGAGAAGAAGTGAGGCCTCTTGAGGTCTAAGCTCAGCCTATTGCCAAATCATTTTGCTGCATTCCATTAACCAAAGCATGTCATAGCCACCCCATTTTCAACCACTGGTCTTTATCTCTTGATAGAAAGTATTGCAAAGATTTGTGGTATTTTTGCGATCTCTTGCAACATCAGATTCAAAAAGATATGGATTTAAATCCAGACTTTCCTTAATTTCTCAAAATCTCACTTTCCTCTATGTAAAATGAGGATATAACTGTTAACATCAAAAGTTATAAGTAAAACTGAGAAAAAGCAGAGGACATATATAGAGAGCTGTGTTTGGGACATAGTATATAATAATTAAAAATACTTACTATTAACCCCCAAATGTTTACATGTGTATTTAACAAATTGTGTTTTACCTTCCATGCTTTTTTTCTCTCTGTTCCTTGAGGTGATGAATATGTTTGGAAATAAGCCTTCCTTCCACCCCATGCCCCCACCACTCAGTCTGTCATTCTGGCTCTATGTGTTAACTATAACTGAAATCCCAAGGCTTGTTGCACGTACATGTTGGCTCCCTTGAAGCTGTATGGAAGTAACGTGTGCTGGTGACCCATAAGTGAGGAAAGGGCATTGATAACATGAAAAGAGGGATTTACACATGGGCACTTGACATTCAGTGAACAGATGGAATGGAGGGTGTTGTGCTGAATCTTGTCGTGTAGAGAACAAGACTTGTCTTTTCATAAGCAGTTCATATAAGAGTTCTGTTGGTATGCTTCCCTGTGATGTGAGTGTAATATAGCCTGAGCTTGCTTCTGAATGCAAGAGAGGAGGAAGAAACAGAGATAGAGGAACAGAAGGAGAAGCAGAAGGAGGAGAAGGAGTAGATAGAAATGCAGATGATGAAAGAGAAAGGAGAAGAAGGAAGGAGGGAAGGAGGAGAAAGAGGAGAAGACTACCCCAACTAAGACATAGCTTACTCTGTATTTATGACAAACCAATCTTTCACCTTTCTTTCCATGTACTCCGCTTTTTAGTGTAGGCCTATGTAGCCCATAGGAACACAGAGCTGGGCTATTTTGAATGTTCATAAATGTATGTGGCCTCATCTCACTATTAAATAGAAGTGCTAACTATTCTCTAATTTTAGCACATATCTTTTAAATGTCAAAAGACAGATTTTACTCCAACCCCCTTTCCTAGTCCTCAAGCTTTGAGTCACGAGGATAACTTCACTCCATGAAGAAATTGGCAGAAAAGAATAGAATAAAATGCAGAGGAAATTTTTGACAAATTAACTTTAAAATATATTTCTAATCCAGTATCTGGCCAAGTAGGCACCCAAAATGTATTTTCTGAATTAAGTTGATAAGGAGGAGAGGAAAGGGGAAAGAAAGATGTCCTCAGAGAAAGAAGTAACAGAAATTAAGGAACTTACATATAATGGAAAGCAAATCCAGTGATGCCATGTAGTACCTACCTTGGCATAGACACTAAAAAACATGGATGACAAAGGCACAGTAATCCCATATTTCAAGAATCTCACAATTCAGGGAAAAGAGATAGAGGTAAGAATAAATGATTATCATTAACTGAGATCAGGTCTAAGTCAAAAGTATGCACTGAGTAATATAGGTGAGCATAGGTGAGGCACCTCACCTTGGGAAGGGCATCAGGGGAGGCTTTTTGTAGGAAATAACACTTGAGCAGGATTTTGAAAAAGTAGGAGTAAATCAGAAAAAGAAGTAGGCACAAGACAACATAATCAGTGTCAGGGAGGAAGCTGCCAAGTGACTGGGTTGGAAGGTTATCAGTAACTGGGTATATGTGGAGGCTGGAAAGTTAGGTAGCGCCTAGTTGTAGAAGACCTATGTCCATCTTTATTCTACAAATGTAGATTGAAGGACTCCTAGTGAAGTTTTCAGTAATTTTTATTTAAAGGTCTATCCTTCCATACATCCATATATTCACTCATTTAACCAGCACCCCACCTCATCCATAATTGAGTTGTGAACACAAAAGTCAGCGTGGATGCTTAGTTAGGATTAGGCACTGCCACCAACTGAAGGGAAACCAAAATAGCAGTAGCTTAACTGGAATAAAAGTTTAATTCTCCCTCACTGAAAAGCCTAAATATTCAGGCCATAGCTAGCCTGCTGCACAGTGTTAGTGACCCATCTTGTTCTCTCTTGCTGATCTATCCTAGATAGCCTCAATTTTAATGAAAATGGCATGACAAAAAGGAATTGAGAATGGGTGCATAAACACTGTATCTTAAGGAGTGTTTCTGAAACTGCCACAAGATACTTCAGTATATGCTCCATCAGTCACAAGTTGTCCCATGGCCACATGTAGCTGCAAGGGAGGCTGTGAAATATAGCTTTCTTCTATAACAGTAATGAGTAATGACCCTTATACTGAAGCAGTTATGAAAGAAAAGTAGGGAGTCATAAAAGAGTCATCACTTTTATAGGAGCGGCTTTTAAAAAAAAAACATTACACAACCCTTAGGACTTGTTTTAAATCCTAATTAACGCATAAGACCTCTTTTCTCAGGAAACCTCATTCGACACCATATTAGACTACTGACCAGTGTTCCATTAAGGCTTATTTTCTTCCTATGATTGTCTGAGCTCTCTTACAGAAAAAAATTCTCTCTTTATATTCAGCTAAAAATTTTTAAAAAGTTTATTCACTTTGAGAGTGAGAGAGCAAGAAAGCTAGAGAAGGGTGGGGTTGGGGGGGGGAGAGAGAGAGAGAGAGAGAGAGAGAGAGTGAGAGCCAAACAGGCCTTACAATGCCAACACAGAGCCGGGTATGGGGCTCGAACTCACAAACTGTAAGATCATGACCTGAGCTAAAATCAAGAGTTGGACACTTAACTTAGTGAACCACCCTGGTGCCCTTCAACTAAAATTTTAAGGTCTTGTTAATATGGTAGAAGAGGAAAATAGCTATTGTGAGATGACTCTGGCCAAGGTCAGGCCAATTAACAAGTTTTATACGAGTTAGTAATTGGATGGCTTTTGATGGCTGCATGACACTGAAGCTCAGGGCTTCAAACCTTTAGCAGTCATGCAGTATTCCAACTTTCACGTTTAGTAGCTACCCTTTCTTCTAACCATATCAAGCATGACACCTGCAGTAAGTGCATGATAAAATAAAGGTGTGTTGAACTGAGTTTATTTGCACACTTTAACAGTGAGGTCAAACACATAAAGACATATATTTTATTCAACCATATATTTATTCTAATTCCTTGATTAATTCATCTAATTAACATTTATTGAGCTATTTTTAAGGGCTTGCATGATGCTCATTGCAGGGAGAATAATAAAAAATTATCAAGTTATAGACTCTACTTTTGAAAAGCTCATAAAATAGCAAAAAAGACAGTTGTATACACAAATAATTTTGATCCTCTGGTAAGTGCTACCCAACACTGAGGAAGTGCAATGGAGGTGTGTTATTTCAGCCTGATTGTTGAGATAAGACATCACAGAGGAAGCAGTACTTGAATTCAGCCTTGAAAGATGAGTAGGGATCCACCAAAGAGTCATCAAATACATGAGTAGTTCGTTTAGTGTCAAATAGTACCTAATATCTGTTCCAAAGCCTGTGTAAGCGATACAGCCTCTCCTCCCCACGAAGGCTCATTCTATGCCATGCTCAACAACTGACTAGTTATCTCGTTGTATACATTGCAGCTTGTTTACTCACTGCCTAGGGTAGTTTGAGTTTTCATGTATAGTGAAGAAATTCTGTGTCACCCTCAAGGTAGCATAATCATAATGATCCATAAGCCAATTATTCACTGCCCTCCCTCGTGCTTTTTTTCCCATTCTTCCTTCCTCTTCTGTTCAATAACGTGTGTCCGAGGTACCATTTATACCCCGCAGCTAGACATTCACCTTGTCTCATTTTCTGAGGTGAAATCAGTTTTTCAGCCGTAGTAAGCATGCCCCTGGAAATGTGTCACTGCTGTTCTGCCCTCACTAGCAAGCATTTTCTGTTTTTCATCGCAAAGTAGTGATGTGTTTCAGGCTTTGAGCAACATCCGAGTTTCCACCAGCTGTGTTTTGCATTGTCCTCATTTTGTATAATTAAGAAAAACAGGAAGCCAATCACTTAAGTAAAGCTGACCCTCTTCATTCTGCAGACCCGGGAAAGGACTACATCAGGGTTTTTTATAGTACAGTTTTTACAAAATGTATCCTGCAATCCACTTGAAAGTGGAACAAGGTTAGAGGAGCTGTGGCAGCATGGCGGCCTTCCTCTTGACTACAAACAGCTGTGCTTTTCTGAAACCACACAGTCTGGTTTAACACTCTTATATAATTTGATTTGTCACATTGTGACAGAGGATTTCCCCTGCAATTTTTTATACAACCTCAAATCTTGGGGGACAAGGGGACTTTTTGACCTAACCCTTATATCCTCTGTGTGTCCAGCTTTTTTTTTTTTTGCATTTTTGACACTATATAGGTATTTGCAAGTGAGTTTCTTTTATTTTTTAATTTTAATTTTTTATGTGTATTTTTTTTGAGAGAGAGCGAGAGCGAGAGAGAGCGAGCAAACAAGCAGGGAGGAGCAGAAAGAGAGGGAGAGAGATTTTCCAAGCAGGCTCTGTGCTTTCAGCGCAGAGCCCAATTTGGGGCTCAAATTCACCAACTGTGAGGTCGTAACCAGAGCTGAAACCAAGAGTCGGACATTCAACCAACTGAGACACCCAGGTACCCTACACCTGAGCCTTAGACTGCTATTCAGTCTTACTGAAGATTAAAACCAATAGTATGTATCTGAGAAAGAGCTTCTTATTCTACTTATTCTTCTTATTCTACTTCTTTAGACAGAAGGGAAAAACAATTACTTTATCATGTTAAATTTCATCTAGAAACAGTGTTGTGTTACGGGTCAGTAGCACTAAATTAGATTAAATATTTACTGAGATCATATTTGTGGACTACTGTAATCCGTAAGGAGGTTGTAAAGATATTTAAAACATAACCACTGCCTTCAAAGAATTCATGGGAGAAGTGGACAGGGGTAGGTACAATCAAATATAATTTATAGTAGGATGTTATATGATCTGGGTCCTATTCTCATAATCACCTGTTTTGTGATTAAACCCATCTTCTACCTATACAAATTTGATCTAGAGCATCAAATCCTATCAGTGATCCTTCCCAGCTAGCATCTGAATGTGAGTAATTATTGCTCGTTCTTTCAACAGATATGTACTAATCACATACTGTGTTCCAGGCATTGTGCTGTTTTCCTCAGGTTTGGAAATCTTCCCTCAGTGGCATCCATAGTGCTCTGTGTGACCACAGAGCTATCATTTACTAGACACTATTATTTTCTAGTCACTTTATTCATCTAATAAGCTCTAGGAGGTAGGGATTTTCATCCCCATGTACAAATGGAAACTGACTCAGTGAAATTAAATAATCTCCACAGAGTCATACATTAAGTAACTGGTAGATTTACACCAAAACCCCTACAACTGTGCTGACTCTCCATTGTACTACTTTTGAAGCCCATGCTTTCAGCTAATGGAGACATTTTATGAGTATTTTGAGTGCATGGAGTACTAATGGAAAGGGAACTATTTTACATGGCAGAAGGTTCTATTGGAAACAGTTTAACACCTATATATATATATATATATAGAGAGAGAGAGAGAGAGAGAGAGAGCGCATTTTAGTTTTGTTTTTGAGTTCAAGATCAGAAGGAAATTCTTTATACATATACATAGGCATTGGGAATAAATCAGCTAGGATTAATACGAAGAACTTCAAACAAGTTTAACATAGAAATGGTGACACAAGAGAAGTTGGAGAATCTATCTCTAGAAGTTTTTAAAATTAGATTGTTTTTTTTATGTTTTATAAAAAGGCATATGGACTGAATTGTCTCTCAAGGCTATTTCAATTTACAAACTGATCACATTACACTATGATATCACTAAACAGACTTGAAACTGCAAACACCTAGAGAAGGACTTCCTGGTTTAATAACTACAGTCCAGGTAGCTGCCACCAGGTGGCAGTAGCCCGGCACTCATATCTGCTATTTGAGAAAAATCACCGAATCGGAGACTCTTAAGAGGGGTCCTGGATAATATTTGGTCCAAACCATCTGACAATTAAGGAAATTTGAGACTCATAACCATGATTAAGCATAGTTATATGAGAATTGCCTTTTTATTAAAGAAAAATCTACATAAATATTAATTAAGCCACATTATATGTGGAATAAAACAAAATGGAGGTGCTATTTATGGTAATATTTAAAGCAAGAGATATTTTAAGCTTTTTCAAGTTCTCCTTCTTACTATTCCCTCCCGATCAGCCCTCCTCCAGTCTCATCAAATTAAGGAACAGTACAGTATACTCTTGGGTAGGACTCTTTTTAGGGGGTGGATGTCTTCCTTCAGGGACATTTGTAGTGTCCCCAGGGAATCTGCAAAGCCAGTCCCCTAAGTTTGACTCTGATCCAAATCGCTGAAGTTCAGTGCTAACAGTGACTTAGCCAGCCTCTTGTGTAGCGTTCTCACATTTGTTCTTCTATGGCAGGCATGGAGAGCAACTCATTCCTGTAAACACAGCTAAGCTTCTCTGAAATCCCTTAAAATACCGCATTACAGTCACCTCTTATTATCACAGCATCAGTTAGGTACCTTACAATTGTTCTAACCTAGGTAAAATAGCTGTGCTTTATTGTAGTTGAATTTACTATAATTGGACTCCTTTCTCTTCCCTTAAAGCAAACACAACAGGATGTAAGTGAGTGAGATGTGATGTTATATCCTCTTACATCTGCTCTCCTTTTTGAAGTAAATCATTTACAATCACTGTATCAACAATATTAGAATACCTGCAATGCTTCTCATAAATGAACACGACACACCTGTGTATCTCCACGGTACAAGAGAATACTGCTGTTCCGGCCTAGTTCCCTAAAATTTTTGGGTTAGGAATCTGTCTACCAGATAATGAAAACTACCTGCACTGAGATCATATGTCTGCTTAGAGGCAAAGCCAGGAACAAGGTGTAAGTCGCTGTAGTCATTCCGGTGTTCATTTAGCTGTTTTACTTAAACTTTCTGGAACTAAGAGCCAGCTTTGCAGGAGTGACAAGAATGAAACTAATTTTAGGCTTGCCTTTTAACGGCTTCAACCTGAAACAGAGATAGCATCTGAACCCCATCTGTCAGCTATGCCACCTTGCCCTGTGCTATCTAACACATTTTGACTCTTTCATTGAGCTTGCAATGCCACTGCTCATGGCAGAAATACCAGGTTCTGGAGAAAAGCACGATTTATTCCAACTCAGGGGATTATTGTCAAAAGGTCATCCAGTTCTTTCTTTTTACTAATTATGTTAGAGGAAGGATTTAAAAAAATGTCAGGCTTTAAAAATATGTATCAACATATATTTTAAACAGAATTAAAAAGTCACAATAGTATTATGCATAGCGTTCCTTGCATGTATGGACGTGTGGTGGGTGTGGATTCATTCATCCATTTACATCATCCATATTCATCATTATGTTTTGTGAAGGCCTACTGTCAGATGTGGCTGAAATCACCACAGGTGTCAGTAGATCCTTTCTTTACTCATTCAACATGGATTTAGTTGGATACTATTATATTTTATTCACCTTGTTAGGCATGAGTAAATGTGGCCTAATAGTGAATGGATTTTTATAGAAATATTACTCAAGATAAACTTAATTAAATGGAGTTGGACTGCGATTTTTTTAAAAAAAAGGTGTATTTTTTTTTCTTCTAAGAAATAAATGTTAAGGGTTTTTTTTTGAATCATTATAATATGCACAAGGTACATCAACTCTTCTAGTTGCTTGGAGGAATATCAAAAAATAGAAGACAAGATTACTGTTAAAATTCATTTAATTGTAAGCCATAATACATACATCTCTTAGATTCTTATTTAAATAAATGATGCAAGCAATTCCGGAATGCCATGATATGATTTTCAAGCTAACTGTTTTAAGCATCAAGTGATAAAATGTAGAGGGAGAGAACCCTTTCAGATGAGGCAAATCTGGAAGGCTTCATGTAGGCATTGGGAATTTGAGTTAAGTTGATCTCTCCCTCTAAAACAAATGAGTATTCCAAATGCAAAGAAGGAAGTAGGTAGAGGGGCTCTTGGGTGGCTCAGTTGGTTAAATGTCCAACTTCAGCTCAGATTGTGATTCATTGACGTATTCCAGCTCTAGGTCAACTCTGCGCTGACAGCTCAGAGCCTGGAAGTTTGCTTTGGATTCTGTGTGTCCCTCTCTCTCTGTTCCTCCCCCATTTCATGCTCTCTCTCTCTCTCTCAAAAATAAATAAAATGTTAAAAAAAAAGTAGATAGCAACACTTTTTTTCCTCTCTCCTTCCTTTTCCTTCTGTTCTTGAGCCTGGCATTAGATAGAGACATAGGCAGTTATAGGAAGTGTTGGCATTAGCTTAGGACTTAGGAGATCTAGATGGTAGTCTTCGTCCAGCCTGTGAAAGTCATGAGGCCTGAGCATATCCTCCTGCAAGCAGGAGGTTGAACCAAAGGATGGCTTAGAGTGGGCTTAGATCCCACTGCAGGATCACTCATTATATTAGATATTGCTTGATATTATAAAAGCATACCTTCTTCAATGGACATTTTGTCCCATTAGGATTAGCAGAAGTCAAGATTGAGAAACAAGTGTAAAACTAAATTATCTAAGTGGATTCTATGTGATGGAAACCTAGTTGCTATTTTGTTTGGCATTTATAGTATTCATCAACACTTAGGAAGCAAAAAAATAGTGTCCATTTTAAATCTTTGAATTAATATGTATTGTGTACCAGGTGCATGGTCTATCCTAGATATTAATGAATGATTTGCCTTTCAAATACTTTCTCAGCAATTCAAATGAAATGCTATCCATATTTTCTAATACATGTTTCATTCTTGCTGTAGACTGTAGCACAAATTATATTTCACTCAACAGTTATTCAATACATATTTAATGAATGCCTATAAATACCAAGCACTGAGCTTACAAGATGCAAGGGATATACAAATAAATAAAATGCTTAAAACTTAGTGTCCTTCCTCATGAAGATTACAGTCCAGTGGTGGAGTCACATATATAAATAAATCAATTATATTTCACCATATTAGAGTTTAAACCAAGAGCATTGGAAAGCACAGAAGGAACATGGACTTCCTGGATGCAAGGCTTCACAGACAAAGTAACATTTAAACTGAGTCTTAAAAGGTGGTGACAAAATGGCAGCCCTCAAGGTACAACCAGCACAGTGATGGGTGCATCATGGAGTGCATAAGGAAAGTCTCATCTGCGACAGCCTATTTGATGCTTACATAGTAATTGCAGAAATAAGAAATAATGCAAAGTACTTACCACAGTGCCTAGGACAGAATAGGTGATCAGCTAAGGGTGGCTATGATTTGTATTATCATCCAGACTTATTGCATTATACATATTGCCACTCACTGGTATAGACTCCAGATCTCCATTGTACTTTTTCTTCATAGCTTATATTATGTTTATAATTAAGAAGTCATTTATGCATTTAATATCTGCTTTCCTACAGACTGTAAGTGAACTCCATGAGAGAAGGAAATAAAATTATATTGTTGATTGTTGTATTCTTAGTATCTAGCACAGTGCCCAGACCATGAGAAATAGCCAGTAAACATTTGTTGAAAGAATATGTAATGATAGGAAGACACCAGTAAGGAATGGTCTATCATTAGGAAAATGTAATGGCAAGTCATGAAAAAGGCTGAGAACTCTCTACCTCCAGAATATTAATTTATTGAATTTCCTTCACAGCAAAGGAAGGCACCCAGACCTCTTAGACCAGCAAGTACTCCATCAGGAACTCAAGGTCCAGCACACCCCTCATTTTTTTTCTCTCAACCCTGCATTAGTGTAATCCCTAAATTAGCTTCAAAGGGAGTAGTCGATGGATGGCCAGAGAAAGTAACTTTGTGATTTTTCTGTTGCTTTTGATACAAAAATGTAGATTTCATTCAGTTGAGTCTACCTCCCCACAGCCCTTAACATTTTCTAAGCAACCCCTCTCCTCCAACCAACATACCATGTCTCATGGAAAGTTTATTAGAGGAGCCCATTCAGATCCCCTGGGACTTCATTACTTTCCAAAGCCATGATGAAGCATTATTCTGAATAAAATTAAGTTCTACTTCTTCCAATTAACAGCAGATGATGAAAGTGCCTGCCAGTTCTGTTGCCTTTCAGCTGGGTGTTTTTCTCTTGCTTGGTCATTTGTAAAATGTGAGCCCTCCTAATGGGGGATCTAGTTATTCACTTGAATTAATGAGTTTTAGCTGAATTAATAGTGCCTAGCACACTGTGGGTATTCAATAACAGTCAACAGCAATTTATATGCTGACTTAACGTGCTCCAGTTGAGAATGTTGGCTAAAATCAATATAATGTGGCTTTCCTACTAGATTTGACTTAAAAAACATCAAGTTCCCAAATTTGGGGCTGAGAATATATATATAACTATATATATATATGTATATACATATATATATATACATATATATATATAGTTCTTCTCTGAAAATAACTAAAAGAAAGAATTCTGGAATATCTTTTGAGATGAACTTCTTAAATATTTCCAACGAGTACACAAGATCCTCCAGCCTACCAGTATCAATATTTTGAGACTTAGATTCTTTGTCCTAGAATAATATCTGGCAGACAGTAGACCTTTATCAAAATAATAACTGAAAATAAATAGAAGGAACATGTCACAAAGAATATGTTAGGGCATAGCCCATTACTATGCACCCAGTGGACACTCAATAACAAGTGATATAATGAATTTTGAATTAAAATAGAAAAAAAAATGTCTCAACCAAGAAAATAAAATGCAAGGAAGTACTGATCAGGAAAGAGTTCTATTCACAGGACTAAAGAGGTGAAGTTAGCAAGTTCACATTACAGTGAAGCATATGGTGTCTAATGCCTTATAGCATATGTTTGCATGTTGAAGCTTTTAATTAGAAGGAATTATAATTCCACTGAGATCCTTATAGTTCTGGACTGAGAGCCTTAAAAAATCAATATTATGTGCTTGTTAAATTATAACCTTTGTGAAAAATCAATAATATGTTTGCTGAGAAAAATATTTGACACGTCAGCTGAATTATGGAAACTTCTCATGCCAGTGGCTAAACTCAATGATTTATTTAATCATATTTATTAAGTGGACTACTTTATTGTATCAGTATATTATACTGATTTACATATGCACACATTGCCCGGAGCTACGCCCTCTCCCCAGCTCCCCTTGGCTTACCTCCTCATGGACAGAAACAAGTCTTCTACCTCTTATTTACAAGCAACTCAGTGTTTATTTTTAAATGATTTTAATTATAGTAACAACAACTGTAACAATAGATAAAAATTCTAACAATGTAAGCTCTGTGTCAAGTACTGTATATACTGATGGGAACTATGCGTTGGTTAAATTATTCACCTTTATTCCATATTCATTCATTCATTCAGGAAGCTAGTTAACATTCATTGATACCTACCAGCTGGCCAGCCATAGTGTAAATCTCTAGGTCAGTGTCAAAGAAAAATCTATCATGACTCCTTGTTGGTAAGTAACATTGGAGGAGAGAGAGAGAGACAAAAAGATTAGAATGTCATAATACAACATGACGGCTCTGGCAATGCTATATAAAAATGTTTTAGGGCCTTAGAGGAGTCATGGATAACAGCTGGAGGAAACCCAACATCTTCAGTAGGGTGGTATTGCAACTGGGACTCAAATTTGCGTTTCAACTGAATAGGTAGAAAAGAAATGGGAGAACATTCAAAGTCAGCAGCCCTCACCATATCATGGAAATCTGAACAGCCTAATACACAGATGTGGGAGAAATTTGGTGTGGCTGAATAAGACCTTGAGAGCTGGAATGTGCAGAGAATGGGAGAGAGAGAGAGAGAGAGAGAGAGAGAGAGAGAGAGAGAGTATGTGTGTGCGTGTGTGTGTGTGTGGAGTGCAAATGAAATAAGACGAAATGAAACTAGAAATGCAGATTCAAGATAGTTTCCAGGAGGTCTTGTATGTCAGGCAAAAGAGTCTTAAATGTCCTCTGTGATTAAAGGGAGCCAAATAAGAATGCTCCTAGAGCAGTGACAGGTTCTGAGTTTTATTTAAAATAAATAAAAAAGAACAGGGACTTTTGATTACTCCTTTACAGAAGGGAGAACTGGGTAAATATTAATATATTACAATATGTAAGAAGCATGAATATTATATCCATAAAGAATCTACTAGGGTATAAATCCTTGCTTTATAAACTTTCTAAGAACAATCACACTCAGACCTAGGCGTTGAGCTTTAAATTTGAGGATGCTTAGCTTGCCACCTTGTGGCTGAAGGAAGATTCTGCACAAGAAGGATGTTTTATCTGAGAAACAGACAAACCCAAATCAGTTAGTGAAACAAAGTATTTGTTCAACTCTATTCCATGTATTTGAGATAAAAAAGAAGTGGATAAAAATGACACTTAGAATGAATATTAATTATTGCAAAAATAAGAATCAGAAAATGAACCTTGACTCCTTTCTCTTTCATCTCTTTAAAATTTTTTTTTGAAATGTTTATTATATTTGAAAGAAAGAGAGCAAGCACGAGTCAGGGAGGGGCAGAGAGAGAGGGAGACAGAATCTGAAGCAGGCTTCAGGCTCTGAGCTGTCAGCACACAGCCCAACCTGATGTGGGGCTTGAACCCATGAACTGTGAGATCATGACCTGACCCGAAGTTGGATGCTTAACCCACTGAGCCAGCCAGGCACCCCTCTTTCATCTCTTGTATAATGTATATGTAAGCCATGTTGATTCAATTTCCAAATATATATCTACCTATATACAATTATTTTCCTTGATAATGCCAAGTTTTGCCAAGAACATGGAATAACCATAGCTCTTTTCTATTACTGGTCGGATATAAATTAGTATATTTCTGATGATAGATACAACCATTTTGGAACAATTTGGTTATCTAGCAAAATTGAAGATGTTTATATGATCCAGAAATTCCACTCCTAGGCACATGTGTAATGAGATTCATACATATGTGAACCAAGAAACATATATAAGAATTCTGTAGCATTATTGTTATAGTTTTGTTATTCCAGAAAGGAAAACAATAAAAATATAATGAATGTTCTTTGGTAAGAAAATGGTACATTGTGGTGTACGTACAATGTAGTACTCTACAAAATTAAAAAGAAATGAGCTCTACCTGCACACGTCACCATGAATGAATTTCACAAAATTGCAGAAAGAGAGCCACAATATGAAACAGCTTATGTAGAGTTCCAAAACCACACACTTTTTAGGGATACTATGTCAGTCAATTCAATGTCCTGCCAGAGAAATAGAACCAGTATACGTGGTATGTATATTTTAAGGAATTGTCTTATGTGATTGTGGGGACTGGCAAGTCTTAAGTCCAGAGGGAAGACCAGCAGGCTGGACACTCTCAGGCAGGAGCTGAAGCAGCAGTCCACAAATGAGGTGTCATCTGAGAAACCTGCAGATGATAACCATTGTTAGAAAATTCCTTCAGAGAAACAAATAATGGATACTGTAGCTTACTGAAGTTGACACATAAAACTCTCCCAGATACATGTCTAGATAGTTAGTGAGACCATTGAAAAAAGCAAGGAATCATGAACAGGAAATTTAACAGTTTCCTCCATAGAGAGGGAGATAGAAATGAGTAGTGATGGGCACCTGGGGTTTCTACTATATTGATAATATTCAACTTCTTAAGCTGGGTGATAATTATAGGGAGTCTGTTATATTATTCTTTGTAGCTTGTATAGCTGATATAAATTTTTGTGTATGCATGAATGACTTCACAGCGAATTTTAATGTAATTTTTGTCAAAATACAAAATAATTATCTTCTAAGAATGTAGAGGTCCTCTCAGTATAAGTTAGGGAGTTTGGACTCTTCTGTCCTCATGTATTTTAAACATTGAGGGCTACCGCTAAGATCCAAAACAGAAAAATTAGCAAGAAAAATTTCTAACTTGATTTTTGGTCAATGCTCATGTTTATTAAAAGCGATCAGGGGGCGCCTGGGTGGTGTAGTCGGTTAAGCGTCCGACTTCAGCCAGGTCACGATCTCGCGGTCCGTGAGTTCGAGCCCCGCGTCGGGCTCTGGGCTGATGGCTCGGAGCCTGGAGCCTGTTTCAGATTCTGTGTCTCCCTCTCTCTCTGCCCCTCCCCCTGTCCCAAAAATAAATAAAAAAACGTTGAAAAAAAATTTAAAAGCGATCAGAAGGCCATTTTTGAGGGGAGAGTGACACAGAGTTACTAATCCTCAAGGCGAATTACATACAATTGCATAAAGTCCACCTGCTACCTGGACCTCTTCCTCTTTCCTTCCAGGCAAAAGATGAGCCCAGGTGAGAGGGGATTTCATCACCAACTATTTTAAAGTTCATTTTTTTTTGTTGTTTCTTATCCTTTCTGAGGAAGGATGTTGGAAGTTTGAAGGAATAATATACATGAACATTTGGAATGTTTTTGTGCTTAAGCAAGTAAGAACTTGGAGTCTGTGGGCCTTGGATGTTTCCTCACAGTAGAGCGTGAGGAGGCAGAGCTCACTGCAGACTCTGTGACATGCCTGTTCCAGGTACCAGAATGAGTCCCCTGAGAGCATCCCAAATGGCCTTTCTTCTTTGTCCTCTCACTGCTCTCATCCATTCTTCATAGGATGCCAGTGTAAGTTTTATGGTAATAATAATTTTTAAAAAAACATGTAATATAAATTTTTCCATCTTTACCATTTATTTACTTATTTATTTTACTTTTTAAGTTTATTTTGAGAGACAGAGAAAGCACAAATCGGGGAGGGGCAGAGAGAGAGAGGGAAAAAGAGAGAGGCCCAAGCAGGTTCTGCACAGTCAGCACGGAGCCCAGTGAGGGGCTTGAACCCACAAACTGTGAGATCATGACCTGAGCCGAGGTTGGATGCTAAACAACCTGAGCCACCCAGGCACCCCTTAACCAGGTTTTAAATGTACAGTTCAGTGGTGTTAAATATATTCACATTGTTGTGTAACAGCTCTCCATAACTTTTTCATCTTGCAAATTAGAAACTTTCTGTGTAATGAACAAGTCCCTGTGAATCAGCATTCTACTTTCTGTTTTTATGAAATGGGCCATTCTAGATACTTCATGCAAGTGACATCATACAGAATTTGCCTTGTTGTGACTGACTTATTTCACTTAGCATAATGTCCTCAGAGTTCATCCGTGTTTGCCTGTGTCAGAATTTCCTTCCTTTTAAGGCTGAGTGCTATTCTATTGCATGTACATTTCACATTGTGTTCATACATTCATCTGTCCATGGGCATTTGGGTTGCTCCCACCTCTTGTCCATTGTGCATAATGCTGCTGTTAATTTGGAGATGCAAATCTTTCTGCCAGACCCTGCTTTCAATTCTTTTGGCTATCTGCCCAGAAGTGAGATTGCTGGACCATATGGTAGTTATGTTTTTAATTTTTTGAGGAAACTACCATTTTTCCATAGTGGTTACACCATTTTAAAATCCCACCAACAGTGTAAGAGTAGGCTTTTTAAATATAAATCAGATCATGTCTCTTTCCTCTTGAAATCCTCTATCAGAACTCTAATTTTCTCAGGTTGGGAGCCTAAATAGTTTCTGAGGGCTATATGTGTGGTCTGCCCTACTTTACCTTTTCTGCTTCATATTTCACTACACTTGCCTTTCCTCAGAAAGCTCTGTCAGTCCTACAGCCCACTAAGTTCTTGCCCAGCTCAGACGCTTTCATGGTTGTTCTTCCTTTTCATTTGGAATGTAGCCCACCCAACTCTTTATGTGGGAATTCTGTCATTCTTCAGGATTCAACTCATACATCATCATTTTACAAAGTGTCCACTGACCTCCTCTACTGAATAAGGTTTCTCCTTTGTGCTCTCTTGGAATACTTTCTCATTTCCTTAACAATCCGGAATTGTTTTGTTTATTTGTTAATTTTGTTTTGTCAGTCACTTCTACTAGAAGGGAAGCTCCATAAGAGAAGGAATATTGTCTGTCTTGTTTATTATTGAATCCAAGAAGCTAGTGCCCCTAATAAACCTACAGATTATTCTTTGCTCAAGACTGAACAAGTCTTATCCAAATTAAGGAAGGGGTAGCTATTTTAGGCTAAAGAATGGCATGCTTAAGAAGCTTCCCTGGATTTTTAATTTTTCACATCTTGATGAAACCTTTACAAGAAAGAAGAAGAAAACACACACAAAAATGAAAATGTAGCTAAGAATGGAACGGACCAAGACACATACAAAATGAGGCCAGAAGTTGCCCATAGCTTTAAGAGCTAAGTTGTTTCATTTTGTTTTGTTTTGTTTTGTTTTACCATGAATAGAGAATGTACACCAACTGACCTCTGTTAACCTTGCCAAGTCTACCAGTTTATGAAAGTCCAAACTATACAGAAGTCTCATCTTTCAGACCCTGTTGTCATGGATGATAAATTTATCAGTTATATTTCAGATTTTGAATTGAACATCTCAGGCAATTTATTCTGCAAAATTCCTTAAAATGTTAGTTGCATGTTGCAAATTTTAAGGGGAGGTGACAAGCTTAGTTACACTGTAGCACATAAATGGTGATCTCCTTTTGGTAATATTTCTGTGGCTCAGAATAAACTTAATTTCTGTCTAAGACAACTGTTTAAGGCTCTGCTCTGTATGAAGTCCTCTGGAGGAAACAATGTAAGAACCTGCCTTCAAGCATTTTAATATCTTCAGATGTTCTGCTCTGTTATCACTCCTCTCTGACTTTGAACCTGCTGTTCCTTTGCCAATACCCTTGCTGTTTCTTTGCCTAATGCTTTCTCATTTTGTAAGATAAATCACAGGTGTCCTATTCTCCAGGAAACTATCCCCTTATACCCCCAAAGCCAGATTAAATGTACCTCCATGGGAACCTATGTATACTATACTTTAATGTGGCATTTCATCAACTCTAAGATGCACTTTTTAGTATTTAGCATCTCTAAAATCAAATGTGTCTCATCAATGACATCCTAGATTGATTAAATTTGTTATTCTCAGTTACTGAAAAGGGAGTTCATGGGAGCTGGGACTGTGGTTCATCTTTCTAAATATTTTCAGTGTCTATTACAGTGCCTCAGTAACTCACTATAAGTGCTTAACAAAAGGACAGAGGGATAGAAAAGCTACAAACTCACTGATGGATGGCTTCATTATGAGAGAAGTGTAAAATGAAGATAAATAGAGGTTATATCTGTTTGGGAAAGATCAGGGGAGACCAGAAAAGTGGACATTTGAACAGAATCTCAAACAAAGAGAACGATATTTCCCACCCAATAATTCAAGGAGCATCATTCAAGGCAGAAGCAAGAGCACAAACAGGAAAGTGAGAAAGATGAGTGAGACTTCAGAAAAAAAAAGTTGTTTGCCTAATTTTAGTGGAATGCAAATGGGTAAAGAAGTACAGTCAGAGGAATGTAGAGAGAGATTATGAGTGGCGTGAATACTATGACAAAGTGTCCATGTTTTGTTCCAGAGCACAGAAAAGGACTTCAAAGCATGAGTGATATGAAGTTGTGCCCAGGGGTGATTGGGTGAATGACTTGACTTGTGGAGAGAATGCAGATAAGAAAAGTAGTTACCACCTTTCCACGCTACCCAGGAAGGGGTCCATATGGTGTTGTTTTGCGTTCACATCATAACTTAAAGGAAAACTTCCACAATGCCTGGACCCTTTTGATGTCCTGCAAATGAAAGAGGAGGATGTCCTCAAATTCCTTGTATCAGGAACTGATTTAGATGGCACCAACCTTGACTTCCGAGTGGAGCAGTACAGCTACAAAAGGAAAAGTGATAATATCTACATCATAAATCTGGAAGAGAACCTGGAGAAGCTGCTGATGTGGCAGCTGCAGCCATTGTCGCCTTTCAGAACCTAGCTGATGTCATTGTCATATCATTGAGGAATATTGGCCAGCGAGCTATGCTGAAGTTTGCTGCTGCTACCAGAGCCACTCTTTTTTTTTTTTTAATTTTTTTTTTAACGTTTATTTATTTTTGAGACAGAGAGAGACAGAGCACGAACGGGGGAGGGTCAGAGAGAGGGAGACACAGAATCTGAAACAGGCTCCAGGCTCTGAGCGGTCAGCACAGAGCCCGACGCGGGGCTCGAACTCACGGACCGCGAGATAATGACCTGAGCCGAAGTCGGCCGCTTAACTGACTGAGCCACCCAGGCGCCCCCAGAGCCACTCTTATTGCTAGCCACTTCTCTCCTGGAACCTTCCCTAACCGGATCCAGGAAGTCTTCTGGTTGCTGAGACTTCTGGTGGTTACTGACCCCAGGACTGACCACCAGCTTCTCACAGAGACATCTTGTGTTAACCTGCTTACCATCGCTCTGTGTAACACAGACTCTCTTCTGTGCTGCGTAGACATTTCTATCCCTTGCAACAACAAGGGGGCTCACTCAGTGGGTCTGATGTGGTGGAGTCTGGCCCAGGAAGTTCTCCACATGTGTGGCACCGTTTCCCATAGAAGGTCATGCTTGATCTCTGCTTCTATGGAGACCCTGAAGAGATTGAAAAGGAAGAGCAGGCTGCTGCTGAAAAGGCTGTGACTGAGGAGGAATTTGAGGGTAAATGGACTACTTTAGTTCGCTGCTATTTAACCTGAAGTTGCAGACTGGTCTGAAGGCTTGCAGCTGCCCTCTGTGCCTATTCAGCATTTCCCTACTGAAGACTGGAATGCTCAGTCTGCCAGTGAAGACTGGTCTGAGGCCCTCATTGCTCAGGCCACTGGATCAGTAGGAGCAACCACTGAGTGGTCTTAAGCTGCTCTTCTGCAGAGGCAAACAAAAGGGAAATGAGGTTGACAGAAAGTAAAGTTTCTAAAAGTTGAAAAAAAAAAAAAACAAAACTAGTTCCTAGGTGGCTATCGCTTATTTGACAAATGTTTATTCAGCACCTACGTAGGTATTACAGCAGTCAATAAGATTTAGTCTTATTTATTGAATCTATAAAGGTGAACCGTCAAACAAACAGGCAAAAATTATAAAATAAAAAGTACTCTGTGTGTGCACAGGTTGCTATCAGTCCTGACCCTAGTCGCGTTGGACACAGGTGTCAGGGGAAGTGGATCAATCAAAGAGGCTTCTGGGAGAAGGTATCATCTTAACTGAGCCCTGAAGGAAGAGATGGCAAAGATATCTGGAAAGTAGCAAGTACAAAGTCCCAGTGGTTATATATTACTCTTACTCTGAATTACAAATACTTCAAATGGAATGCTAAGTTGGTGGGGTGGGGGGAAATGGAGAGGAGGGAAAGGAAGGTTGCTGTGTTGAGGTGGGGAGAGTCAAGAATGTAGTTGGAAAGGGACATAAGAGGAAAGTGTAACATTCTGGGGAGAGGAAACAAGGGCCTGATGGGGAAAGGGCAATGGAGATGGAAAGAACAAGAGTCCTTGCTGAAGCAGGATCCATTTAACTTACATTAGACTCATTCACTTGGCAAAATGTAGTAAATCCCTGAGACTTGCCATTGGGGTACTGAGATGACTACAATTATTGGATCACTGCCTTCATCAAAGAACTTGCAGTCTAGTGTGAAGTCATTGTGGCTTTGACTCTGATGTTAGGTGTCATGTTCTGTTAATTGGATTAGGTTGATCTTACTCTGGAAGTCATGAGAAGAGAAAGATGCTGGAGGATCATCTTCTGTGTGTGTTGTGTGTGGATGACCAGGCAAATGGCAATATCATTATTAGGCTATTTCCTTTTATACTTCCAATTGTATTCTATGGCCCACCAAGGATAAAGGGAAACTTGCAGACCCTGACTTATATTTTATTTGTTAAGAGAAATAGATCATGATTGGGAGAGAGGAGCAGAGGGAGAGAGAGAATCTGAGGCAGGCTACACGCTTAGTGCAGAGTCCAAGGCAGGGCTTGATTCCACAACCCTGGGAGCATGACCTGAGACAAAATCAAGAGTTGAATACTCAACTGACTGAGCCACCCAGGCACCCTGCAGAACATGACTTTTAAGCCAAAGAGCCAGAGTATCTACCATTCTCAGTATAAATACCTGATTCAGAGAATAAGAAATGCATAATATCTGAGAGACACTATCGTGAAGGATTAAGGTAAGGGTTATGAGGATAGTGAGGTATGAATCCTAGCTTCTTCACTAGTTGTATCACCAGTTTATTTAATTTTTCTCTAATTTCTTATCTATAAAATGAGGTAAATAAAACAGTAACTAATTCATAAGTTTGCTGTAAGGATTAAATAAATGAATACTTATGAAGCATAGATACTTATGTATGCTACATCATAGGCATCCATTCATCTGAAAGATGACACTATGAGTTCCCAGCAGGGTACCAGGACAAGAAAATGAGAAAACTTTCTAGCTTTTCTTGATTTGGGGCTTACATCTTAAGGTTTAGTAAGCACGCAATAGCATTCTATAATTGTGTGTGTTCAATTGCATATTCAAATACCTAAATTAAGTATAAAAATGGCTTCCCAGGAGAAAATTATATTATCTGGAGATTAAACAACTATAATCAAGCATGTATTATGAAGTGACTTTATCTGAGGAAATAATGATATTTTTATGACAGTATCTGGTTGCCAAATAATCCTCTTTGATTCGAACTTACTGATAATGAGATCAGAGCCATAACTTCTGTCTCGATCTGTCTCGACCTGTTCCATGTTCCAGAGTCACTGAGTCTGGCTCATCATGAGGGGCTCTGGGACAAAGGCAGCTAGATAAGAACAGCTAGATGATTCCAAGCCCATTTGTACCACCCCAGAGATAATTTGGAGTGGTTGCCCACTTGGGCCACCTGACATCCTCCCATGGAGACAACAGCTGTTTGCTGCTGGGTAAATGAAGCATGTTGAGAGGAAAAAAAAAAGAGAGAATTCAGACAAAGAGCTATATTTTAGTGTCATTAGCACCTGCGTCTGTGACTGTTTCTCCCTTCCTGCTGGACAGTGATGGTAAACAAAGGCAGAAGAGACCAGCAACCTTGGCTCAGGAGGAAGCATGGATAAAGAGGGTAAAATGGCCTCACATATGGAAGAGAAACTGAATATTAGAGCAGTAGAGGCAAGACCTTTGCAACTCAGTGTGCATCCTTTGGAGAGTTTGCACTGATCTATATATGATGCTATGATGCTTACATGTAGCATGTAGGAAGCTGGCTGCCTGCAATAGGGGTAAGGCTGAGTTGAATCTATGTATGCATGCGCGTGTGTGTGGTGGCTCTTCTGACAACACTTAGAAAGATGAGTGTTTAACACTGACCCAAGAATAGGAAGAGACTCAGATTTCTTAAGCATCAATCAGTAGTCGGGCCTGCTGCCAAGGCCTTTACGCATATTTTCTCGTCAATTTCTCATAGCAACACTGTTATAAGTATTATTAGCCCAGTTTCGCAAATGAGGAATCTGAGTTTCAGAGAGCTTCTGTACTTGCCTGAAGTCGTGTTGTTGATTAGTGGCGGGAGCAGAATTTAAACTCAGGACAGTAAGGTGCAGGGAATTTGCCTCACTTGACTAGGCATCCCGATGAAATAAACATTTCATCTTTTCCTGGCACCAGGCACACTGAGAACACGCTTCTAGCCTTCAGCTGTAATGACGCTCAGCGAAGTTGGAGCACTTGCCCAGCTGGCAGATTGAATCAGACAGTGACTGCCCATAAGTTCTTACTGTCCTCTCTTGAATCCAGTGGCAATTATCCCTGCAGATTTACTCAGACTGTATTTGAATTTGTGCTTCAAATGGACGAACTAATTGTCGAGATTGTTCCTAAATCATTGCTGTGATTTCTTGGTAACAAAGCAATTTGACTTCCAACTCTCTTCTTCTGTAGCAAATTCCTCCCTAGCTCCCCCTCCTTCACCTGACAGCTGGCAATCACCCTGCATCCTTCAACCGGCTCTCAAAGTTAACTCAGCTAAACTAGGAGAAACCTTTTCTAGGGCAGGGGAAGCTTCCCTCAACACAAAGCTTACAGCCCACTGAACTTTCTTCATTAAAACAAAGCAAATACTTGCTCATGTCTTACGTGTTCTATTTTGTTAATTATTTTTATTCTCAAAATAATTCATAATTCAAAACAGGAAATTCATAATCACCCAGAGGCACCACTGTCAATACAGTGTGTATTCTTCTAGACTTCTTACCTGCCTTGCACACACATTAACATATTTTATTGTGCTTATCAAGGTTAGTACACATGTCTGTGTGTCCAGCTGCTGTCTGGGGGCTAAGAGAGCCTTCAGTAAGATTACTTGGGATGGCCTTACTTACGTGCTGTTCTACTCAGTACTGGCCAAGTAGGGGAAAGAAGGGAACTCATTCAGTTCCCTTGTTACACGTCACAGTTTGTCCTCCTCTCAATCCTTACTTGAGAAAGCCATCACCTAACTAACACTCCTTCCCAGGTGCCTCACACCCCAAATTTTAATGATTCTCCCCAAAATAACCCTACTTCATAACCTGTACTACACATGGACCAGTTTTTCACTTCATTATTGAAAATCTTATATGGTACTTTTCAGTAACCAGATATCCTATAGAATCCCAACAGGTTTCTTGAGCACATGCTACTTCTAGGATGTGCTAGGTGTGTAGATTACCCAAGAGTCCAAGGAACTTAGATCCCCACCAGCTATAGTTCAGTTCAGAAACATTTATTGGTGGAATGCTTGCTGCTGGTGGTACAATAATGGACCAAGAAGTCTTTATGTTGGGGCACCTGGGTGGCTCAGTTGGTTAAGTGTCCGACTTTGGCTCAGATCATGATCTCATGGTTCATGAGTTTGAGCCCCAGCACTCTGTGCTGACAGCTTGGAACCTGGAACCTGCTTCAGATTTTGTGTCTCCCTTTTTCTCTGTTCCTCCCCCACTCATGCTCTGTCTCTCTCAAAAAACAAATATTAAAAAAAAATTAAAAAAGAAGTCTTTATGTTCTCATGAGAAAAAAGGTACATGTTTAAAAAAAACAAGAAGAAGAAGAAAAAAAAAGAGATTCTCAGTGTGTCAGTCATGAGAGCACAGATAAAGGACACTTGGCTGAACATGGATGTCCAGGGAAAGCATCTGGGAAGAAATCATGTATGAGTTAAGTTTGAAGGCTGCGCAATAACCAGGTGAAACACATTTGGGGATATAATCCTTAAAAATTTTTATAAGTTAAAAAAAAACCTGTTACTGTAAAATAATCATAGGTGGTATTATGTGACCACTTACTAGGTCACAGCCTCTCTACTAAGTACATTTAATGCATTGCCTCACTTGGCCTTCTCAAAAATTCTGTGAGGTAAGTAATAGTCTTATTTCATAGATGTGAATATCAAGTCTCACAGAGTTTGATAAGTTGCCCAAGGTCATGTAGTGCATGATGGAACTGGGTATTGATCCAGGCAGTCTCTCCAGAACCTGCACACCTAGCTACTATTCTACAGTTGATGTTTTGGAAAGTTATTCTAATATGATGGCCTATGGAAGGGAAAGATGACAGACATATTTAGCTATAAATGATCATTCACATTTGTTTCCATTTTGCTGACAGCACTGATAGTCTGAAGAGTTCACTCTTAGGGACCACTTTTTTTTTTTTTTTTTTGATGACCTAGACCTGCAAAGAGCAAAGGACTTGACAGTTCCAGAAAGGAGAGCATTAATATTGGGCAAGTAGCTACCATGTGCCAGGAATACAGTGTCTTATTCAATGTTCATATGTTTCTGTATAGTGTACTATAATTCCTAGTTTATAGCTTCAGTCAATCCAGCAATTTGACAAATGTCCCCCATCTAGCAAGTGGCATAAGTGAGATTTGAACTTATGTTTCTAATGCCAGAATTCATGCACATTTCACCATATTGGGCTGCCTTTTGGAGTCAGATGGCTAGCTTGATTTGAAACCTTCTTCACCATGTATTTTGCTTTGGAGACTTTCTGATCCTGTTTTCTCATTTGGTAATCAGAGTTATAATACCGTTGTTTCCCAATTTTTTTAATGTTTATTTTATTTTTGAGAGAGGGAGAGAGAGAGCGTGCAAGTTGGGGAGAGGCAAGGAAAGAGAGAGGGGGAGACACAGAATCTGAAGCAGGCTCCAGGCTCCAAGCTGTCAGCACAGAGCCTGAGGCAGGGCTCGAACCCAGAGGAATTATGAGCTGAGCCGAAGTGAGGCGCTCAACCGACTGAGCCACACAGGCGCCCCTTATTTTCCAATCCTTGAAAATTATTTGGGATAATGTTTCTGAATGTACTTTTGTAAATTACAAGTAGCAATCTCAATGTGTGACATCTTATACAAATTCACTTTACAATTCCACAAATCCATTATTTTCCCAGATCATAGATCTCTGGCCCCATTCTGACTTTCTCAGAGAGCTTAAGCGCTGTCCAATCATACAGTTACCTCTCTTGGGTGAGCCTGGCCTTCTCTAGGTCTCCAGCTTAACTCAGAATTTTAGGAAAGATGGCTTGCATTTCCTATCAAGCTGTATCTCCAGCATCTTCAGTTAACAGATGGAGGGCAGCACTGAGCTAGAATAAGTTCCCTCATGATTATTTAAACCATCAGTTCTTTAAAAAGGATCTTAAGATCCGTTAAATATTCATGAAAGGAACTTCTTGGCAGTTTCCATTGTAGGTAATTACAGAGGGTTTAAAATATCTGACGTTGCTTGGGAGAACACAAAGCTCTGTCAGCTGCAAGCAGACAGCTGATTTGTAATTTAATTAACATCCTGGCTTGTCCTGTTCTTTGTGGCAAAAAGTGGAAATGTATTTCCTTTCATTTCTAAGTTTTGTTTGAAAAAATTCAAATGGAGCACCTGGGAGAGCTTTTCATCTCTCAGATCTGTCGTGTTACTTACATCCTGCGCCAGGCCTCCAAACATTCCTCTTTCAAGTGTCCTTTGGGCCAGCTGTATTGCTGATTGTGGGTCATTGGTTTTTGTTTGGTTTTGTTTTGGTTTTTTGAAGGTTAACTTCATTTGGGGAAGATCTGGGTGCAATCAGCAATCAGTGAGCTCCAACCCAGTTTTATTAGCTCTGTGAGTAATGGATTTTGAAGAGAGATTTGGCCACAGACTATCTATTCAGTGAATGTTGATTGAGACTTTCTAGGTAGCAGGTGCTGAAGGTCAGCAGTGACCTGACTCCATGGAGGTTTCAGTCCAATAGAGGAGGCAAACATTAAGCAAATGATTGTAGAAATTAAATGTAAAATCAAAATGTGACTTATGAAAAATCAGTACAAGGGTACCCTGAAATCGGGTGAGGCAGATTGGTGTGGTATGGAAAGACAAAGGAAACCAGGACACCTCCTTCTGGAAGTAGACGTGAAAATCATGGCTGGTTGGTCTTGTGCTTCTTTCTCTTGTTGTCCTCCTATCTAATGACCCCCTCCCACCCCAGATTTATCACATACATGTGATTCTAGACAAATGGACTAGGATAGTGCTAGAAAGGATGCAAAGGGGGAAGAGAAACTTCCTGTAGCAAAAATATCATTCAGAGAACTTATTTGAAATTAAAGAAATGAATGTAATTACCAATCTGATCACTACATTAACACTTTTTCTATCTTCTCTCTCTTTCTTTCTTTTTATTCATATTTTCCCTCTAGAGAGGGAGACAGTGAGTTGCAGAGAGGATGAAGTAAGCATGGTAAATGGAGGTGGGTCACAGGTCACAGATAAGCAATCATGAAAAAAGGAAAGTGCTGGAAAGAGAGAAAGCTGGATACATACTGCACAAGTTTCCAATAAATAAAATTCCTAAAAAGAAATATCAAAGTGTTTAAACCAAATATTTCCCTCAAAATCAGATGGTAACTAGCTGGGCCTGGATGAGCATGCACTGTTACAGGATTCAAACTTAGAGTCTTGAGGGGAAGTAAAGACCCTTTATTTCCATTGTGTTCCTTAATTAAGACCACTTTCTTCACCAGGGTTTTCTCTATTTTCTGAGCTTCATTCACTTTTTTCTTAGGAATCAGTGCTCTTTATAAATTCATTATTTACTTACTTTTCTTACTTACTAAATGCTTCTCCTCAAATAGGTGTTTTTTTCCCTGCCAAAGTACATTTCTAAAACTAAGAGTCTTCCTTCCAGCAGTGGCATTTAGCCAGCCAGGTCTAGTGGACACATACTATGTGGTTGGTGTTCTGGCTTGACTGTTCTGTGGGAAACAGACATAGACATCAGAGATTCCTACCATCTAAGAAATTAGATCACAGAGAAGGAGATAATACAGAGAATACTATATTTTTAAGTTGATTTATTTATTTTTGAGAGAGAGAAAATGAGCGCAGGGCAGAGAGAGAGAGAGAGGATTCCAAGCAGGCTCCACACCGTCAGCATAGAGCCAGATGTGAGGCTCCAACCCGGGAACAGTGAGATCATGACCTGAGCAGAAATCAAGAGTTGGACATTTCACCGACTGAGCCACCCAGACACCCTGTTGTTTATTGATACTGTTAACAGAAGTGGTAGAACTAACAGATTTTGAGTATCTCCTAAGTATCAGACTTTGTGTAAGAAACTACAATCATTGCTTAATTTTGTACTTTTTCATAATGTTGCTATAAGTATTTTTTTAATGTTTTATTTATTTTTGAGAGAGAGCACAAGCAGGGGAGAGGTAGAGAGAGAGGGGGGCAGAGGATCTGAAGCAAGCTCTTCACAGAAAGCAGCAAGCTGCTGCAGAGCTCGAACTCATGAATGGTGAGATCATGACCTGAGCCGAAGTCAGAAGCTGAACCCACTGTGACCCCCAGATGCCCTGTTACTACAAGTCTTAAATGGGATACTCTGTATAACACACGTAGAAAAGTGGTAATGGATAGTGTTCACTAACTGTTCAAGAGCACACACATGTTCTGGCTCTCTGAGTTTGATCTGATTCTCTCTCTCATCAGAACAGTGCCAACTCCTGCTTCAAGGGGGAAGCAGAGCACTTCTTATGCAGAAACAGAGACTGACCCAGATTTTTATTTATGAGACCTTGAAAAATTTGTGACTTCTCCCTCTGCTAACACATAGTGTGCCAGTGTAATGCCACCTTCCAACCTGTGCAGGAGAGCCTCCAGGGATGGATCATGTGCTGTAGGCTCCTGCCTTTGAATTCTGGGTAACTCAGGGTGGTTCGAACTTACACGGGCATGAGCAGAATGTGGTCAGAATTCCTAGCCTTTGTGCACCCACATGAGGGGCTCCATGGTTGAAGAAATGTGAGCATGATTGCATTCAGGTTCAGCTAGGAGGGCTTTTTGATCAGCACATTACAGTATTGTTCAGATAATTTAGGTTTAGTTCATTGAAAGTCATTTACTGGTCTTTTAGTATGCATTGCCACCAGTGGGGCACTAGAGTTTCAGAGGTGGATATGACTCCATCTGTGCTCAAGAGACACTCAGGGGCTAGTAGGAATGATAGGTACATGGATAGGTCTTTGTAGTATAAAGTTGTTATTTGATGACAGAAATCTGTGCAGAACCCTATGGGAGCATATCTTTTCAACCTTCGCAGTCAGTGAAACCTTCCAAGAGGAGATGACACTCAATATGATCATCAAGAACCTGAAAAAGCTTGCCTGGTGAAGCAGTACATGAGTCAGGGTTTAAGCTTCAGAAGGGGAAAGAGGATAGCATTCCAGAAGTCAGGGACAAAATGAGGTAAGACATGAAGAGCAAATGTCTTCCCTGTCTTGATCTCTTCTTCTGCCTCACTCCCCTTAGAGCTTGGAAAGAAAATATGTTATTTACAAAAGTACTTTTGCCTCAGAGTCCCCTCCAATGGTCCAAGCTGAGGAAAGGAAAAAGAAGGCACAGATTTCAAAACGGAGGCCCTCTTTAAATGGCTGTCCTTTTACAGGCAATACAGAAACCTCGAAGGTGCCCAGAATGACATCAGTAACTAATAAAAAAGCCTTGGAATGAGAAATAACTCAGAATTTCCCAGATCATTAGGGATGATTCTGAAATCAGGATGTGACTTTTGCACAGTTGTTTAATCTCCCTGGTTAGATGACTCTTGAAGATTACCTAAAAATTAGATTTCCTGAAGAGAAAGTGGGTCTCTTAAGAGCTTTGAAGAAAAACTTGAGAAGAATATTTATGTTCCCTAGGTCATTTATGTCCCTAGCACATGTTCCCTAGTTTGCCACTCTCCAGATATGTAATCATGGAAAAAATGCCTAACTATCCAAGCCTCAGATGAGGAGAATAGTAACACCTATCTCTCAGATGTGAAGATGTATGTAAAACGTAGCATAGTTACTGGCATGTTAGCTAAAACTTCCATTATTGTTGGTTTTAATATTGGCATTAGTGTTAGGATTAGTATTTCTCTTAACATTAGCATTTGTTTTAATATTGGTATTGGTATTAGTAATACAAAGCAAAAAATTATTTATGCTCTAGCCAAAGTTGAATCTGAGAAGATTCTACTATGCCATATCGGGGTGCTTCCTTTGGACCCTTGCTTTTGACTTAAATATGGCACTTCTCACCAGATCTTGTTCAGTAATCTCTTGTTCAGTCATCTCTTGCATGAAACACTGGAAGAAAATAAATTTAAAGAGGAAAGAGAATATGTGGCTGGCACCAGAAAAAGCATTGTTTAGGTCTCTGGATTGTTCCCTATTGTCTACAGCACATAGCAGTCGGGCTTTCAGCCTTGTTTCTTGCCACACTCTACCTCACATCCCAAGTTCCATCCAAATAGTACTTCAGGCTCACCAGATGTAGAATTGGGTTTGGTGTATGCATGGTTTATGGAGGACATTTCTCCTGAAGAAACAAAGGAGTGAGAGAAGCGCCAAGAAGTTCTACAAGAATGTAGGTCAGGGTGCAATCAAGCTTCAGATGGATCCCATCAGGTGCTTTAGAGTATACTTGGCACCATAGGGTTTATTTCACTTTGAGGTGTGGAGGTTGGGGATTCCACTATAACTCCCAGGCACCTTCAGTCACCCAAGAGTGATTATTCTGAGGAGTATGCAGATGTGAGCCTTAATGTGTAAAAGGGACTTCCATGAATTTGAGGGGGTGCAATAACATCTGCCATAATCCATTTCAGGATTTCACTGTTCCCTCAAAACATCATCCTCTTTTGTCACTTATATCCTTTATACATGTTGTTGCCTTTGCTGAGAATAGCTCTTACCTCTGTCATCATTCTGGATCCTGTTTCAAACTGGGAAGCCTTAGAGTTAGTGATGATCCATTTCTGTTTCCACAGAACTCAGCTTATGCTTGTCATTATGACTATGTTACTTAGCTGCACATGTACGTAACTCACTTAATAATTTATGATTTTCTCAAGGTCAAGAACTGTTTCTTATTCAGCTTATATTCTTATCATGTATTACCAAAGGGAATGATGATGAAATAGATATAGAATACTTAAGAATCTGATGTCCTTTAAGATTGTGTCAAGTGAATGATGCATTTTTTTTTTGCTTAAACTTGAATTCATAATGTTTTTCAATGAAAGATCTTCCATCTAGCAGCCAAACTAACTTTGTAGCTTAAGAAACTTATACCCATTTCATCCATTTCTTTGTCCTTCATAACTTTATTCAGCAAATACTTATTGAGCATATGCCAGGTGTTTGGCTATGGACTAGAGATATAAGGATAAGCAATACTCAAATGTCCAAGTCCTCAGGGACTCTTTGAGTTCAGTGTACACACACACACACACACACACACACACACACACACAAATAGAAGACATACAGCATGATAAAAACTGTGATTGGTAGAGTGTAGGGAGCTATGGGAACACACACAAAATCTCACATTTGCAGTTCACAAAGCTTTCCAGAAAAGATAATGTCAAATTTGAGGCCTAAAGGATCAATGAATTTTAAAATGAATAACTTTTACTAATTTTAAAATGAATAACTTTTTGAGCATCATGATTGGTTTCACAGCCTAATTTAAGATCTTATCAGTCTTTAAAATGGGTCTTAAATTTATGAAAATAATTAAAATAAATTCTTTGTGACATCATGGGAGTTCAACTAAGTTTATTATCTGTGTCTTGATAGTAATTTGTCCAAATAGTTCACTAAAGTGTATATTTTAAAGGATGGGATCTGTACCAAAAATAGTAAGATATCTAGGAATGATACTAAAAAGTTAAAAGACCTGTACTCTGGAAACTATAGACAACTTATGAAAGTTATTGAAGAGGATACAAAGAAATGGAAAAACATCCCATGCTCATGGATTAGAAGAACAAATATTGTTAAAATGTCTATCCTACCCAATGCAATCTACACATTTAATATAATTCCTATCAAAATACCACAAGAATTCTTCACAGAGCCAGATCAAACAATCCTAAATTTTGTGTGGAACCACAAGAGACACTGAACAGCCAAAGCAATCTTGAAAAAGAAAAACAAAACTAGAGGCATCAGGATTCTGGATTTCAAGCTATATTACAAAGCTGTAGTCATCAAGACAATATGGTATTGGCACAAAAACAGACACATAGATCAATGGAGCAGAAAATAAAACCCAGAAAATGACCCACAACTGTATGCTCAACTCATCTCTAACAAAGCAGAAAAGAATGAATATCTAGTGGAATAAAGTCTCTTCAGGAAATGGTGTTGGGAAAACTGGACAGCAACAGGCAGAAGAATGAAACTGGACCACTTTCTTAAACCATACACAAAAATAAATTTAAAATGGATGAAAGACCTAAATGTGAGACAGGAAACCATCAAAATCATAGAGGAAAACACAGGGAGCAACCTCTTTGACTTTGACCACAGCAACTTCTTACTAGACACATCACCAGAGGCAAAGGAAACAAAAACAAACATGACTTGTCAGGACTTCATCAAGATAAAAAGCTTCTGCACAGAAAAGGAAACAACCAACAAAACTGAAAGAGAGCCTACAGAATGTGAGAAGATACTTGCAAACAACATATCCAAAATTTATAAAGAACTTATCAAACTCAACATCCAAAACACATACAACTCAGTTAAGAAATGGACAGGAAACATGCATAGACATTTTTCCAAAGAAGATATCCAGATGGCTAACAGACACATGAAAAGATGCTCAACATCACTCATCATCAGGGAAATACAAATCAAAACTACAGTGAGATAGCACCTCACACCTGTCAGAATGGCTAAAATTAACAACACAAGAAACAACAGGTTTTGGCGAGGATGTGGAAAAAGGGTAACTCTCTCGCACTGTTGTTGGGAATGCAAACTGGTGCAGCCACTCTGGAGAATAGTATGGAGGTTCCTTAAAAAAATAAAAATAGAACTACCCTATGATCCAGTAATTACACTAGCAGCTATTTAACCACAGGACACAAAAATGCAAATTCAAAGGGGTACATGCACCCCAATGTTTATAGCAGCATAATCAATAATAGGTAAACTATGGAGGGAGCCCACATGTCTATCAACTGATGAGTGATGAAGAAGATGTGGTATATACATACAATGGAATATTACTCAGCCATCAAAAAATATTGTAATTTGAAATGATGTGGATAGAGCTAGAATGTATGATGCTAAGCAAAGTAAGTCAGTTAGAGAAAGACAAATATATTATTTCACTCATGTGGAATTTAAGAAGCAAAATAGATGAACAAAGGGGGAAAAAGAGAAGAAAGCAAAACTATCAGATTCTTGATGATGGAGAACAAACTGAGGGTTGATGGAAGGAAGTGGGTGGAAGAAGAGATAGATGATGGTTGTTAAGAAGGTCACTTGTGATGAGCGCTCGGTGTTGCATGTAAGCAATGAATCACTGAATTCTACTTCCGAAACCAATATTGCACTGTATATTAACTAACTAAAATATAAATTAAAACATTTAAAAATTAAAAAAGAATAAAGGATGGGATCTTTCTCTCAACCTGCCAAATCTCACTGTAGGAATTCTTCAGGAACTACAGTAATCATTTTAACTTTGTAAAATTTTACTTCTGGTACTCTTGGATCTTGATCAGAATACAAGTATTTCCTAACTGTTACAAGTGGCATGAAGCTGTTTTCACATATGTGAAATTTTAAAAAGCTTAAACTCTTCAAAAAAATTAAAAAAAATGGAATTACCATATTATCCACTTCTGGGTATCTATCCCAAAAAATTGAAAGCAGGGTTTCAAAGAGAGATTTGTATACCTGTGTTCACAGCAGCATTACTCACAATAGCCAAGTTTGAGAGCAACCAAACTACTCATCTACAGATGAATGAATAAACAAAATCGGGTATGTATATACAATGGAATATTATTCAGCCTTAAAAAAAGGAAGGAGATCCTGTCACATGCTATAGCACAGATGAACCTTGAGGACATTATGATAAATAAGCCAGTTATAAAAAGACACATACTGTATGATTCTGCTGATGTAAGGTATCTAGAGTAGTAAAATTAATAGAAATAGAAAGTAGATTATGTAGAATTGTGGTTGCCAGGGGCTGGGGGCAGGAGGAAGGGGTGTGGGAAACATGGATATTGCTGTTTAATGACTATAGAGTTTCAGATTTGCAACATGAAAAGTTCTGGAGATTGGTTACACATTAATACAAATATAGTTAATATTACTTAACACTTAAACATGGTTGTGATGGAAATTTTTATGTGTATTTTACCAGAATTTTTAAAACAGTATTTAAAAAACTGGAAGTAATGATATGCTTATATTCATTCCACAATCCTGAGGTGGGAGTAACAAGATAAAAGAGTTCAGAAGTAGTGGGGACGCTGCTCAGGTAGTGGTGTTAGGGAGTAGCTTATAGGAGAATAAGGAAGCTTGATCTCTGTCCTATAGGCAGTGGGGACCACTGAATGGGTTTAAAGAGAAAGACTTTGCCAGTTTGCGATTTCAGAAAGTTGCCTGGTGCAGTGTAGAGGATGAATGGGAAAGAGCAATCTCAGTGGCAGTCTGGACAGTCCAGAGGTTCCCCGGATGGGACCTGATAAGAACTTGAATGTGGGCAGTGGTGGTGGTGGCAGATGAGGATGCAGTGGACTCAAGAACTATTTAAGATATAAATTAGGCAGACTCAGTGATTTATCAAATTGGCAGATGAGAGAATGAAAGAGAGGATGGAGTCTGACTGATTCCTACTTTTCTGGTCCAGGTGACTGCATAAATGGTAGTATCTCCCTGAGAGGGAATTGAAGGGGGTGGGGGATATGGAGGGGAAGTGGCCTGAAAGCCTGAGAAACTAAAATGGGCATGTGTATGGCATTATTCCACTCTCATTGAACACATAATTAATCAAGGGCGAATGTTAAACTTTATTTCTGCTTCTGAGGCAAATTGCCTTCCCAAATTACTCACAGGGTTAGAAAAACAGAAGTATGGTAGTTTTCACTTTACAGAAATGTTCCGACATCATTCTGTTCAGTGTTCTTAATGAAGCATTTTCCACTAAGCTGTCAATTCACATCCTTATGGGAGAGGAGGACAGGCTGATGATAGAAATAGGATTCAGATTCAAATTATTTGGACAGGATCCCGGATCTTAGGCCCACTAGGTAGGTGACCCTACCAGTTTTGATAGTTTATATGTTTCTAGGAATTTGTCCATTTCTTCCAGATTGCCCATTTTATTGGCATATAATTGCTCATAATATTCTCTTCTTATTATTGTATTTCTGCTGTGTTGGCTGTGATGTCTGCTCTTTCATTCTTGATTTTATTTATTTGGGTTCTTTACTTTTTCTTTTTGATCAAACTGGTTTGGGGTGACCAATTTTGTTAATTCTTTCAACAAACCAGCTTCTGGTTTCATTGATCTGTTCTACTGTTTTATTTTGGTTTTGATAGCAAGGATTTCTGCCCTAATCTTTATTATTTCCTGCCTTCTCCTGGTTTTCGGTTTTATTTGCTGTTCTTTTTCTAGCTCTTTAAGGTATAAGGTAAGGTTGTGTATCTGATACCTTTCTTCCGTCTTTAGGAAGGCCTGGATTGCTATATACTTCCCTCTTATGACCACCTTTGCTGCATACCAGAGGTTTGGGGCTGTGGTGTTATCATTTTCATTGGCTTCCATGTACTTTTTAATTTCCTCTTTAACTTCTTGGTTAGCCCATTCATTTTTAGTAGGATGTTCTTTAGTCTCCAAGTATTTGTTATCTTTCCAAATTGTTTCTTGTGGTTGATTTCGAGTTTCATAGCATTGTTTTTGAAAATATGCATGGTATTATCTTGATCTTTTGTACTTGTTAAGGGCTGATTTGTCTCCTAGTATGTGATCTATCCTGGAAAACATTCCATGTTCATTGGAGAAGAATGTATATTCTGCTTTAGGATGAAATGTTCTGAATATATCTGTTAAGTCCATCTGGTCCAGTGTGTCATTCAAAACCATTGTTTACTTGTTGGTGTTCTGTTTAGATGATCTGTCCATTGTTGTAAGTGGAGTGTTGAAGTCTCCTACTATTATGATGTTATTATCAATGAGTTTCTTTATGTTTACGATTAACTGATTTATATATTTGGGTGCTTTCACATTTGGTGCATAAATGTTTACAATTGTTAGGTCATCTTGGTGGACAGACCCCTTAATTATGATATAATGTGCTTCTTCATCTCTTGTTACAGTCTTTATTTTAAAGTCTAGATTGTCTGATATAAGTATGGCTACTCTGGTTTTGTTTTGTCAACAATTAGCATGATAGATGGTTCTCCATCCCCTTATTTTCAATCTGAAAGTGTCTTTAGGTCTAAAGTGGGTCTCTTGTAAACAGCATACAGATGGATCTTGTTTTCTGATCCATTCTGTTACCCTATGTCTTTTGATTGGAGCATTTACTCCATTTACATTTAGAGTGAATACCGAAAGATATGAGTTTATTGGCATTCTGTTTCTTGTAGAGTTGGAGTTTTTGATGGTGTTCTCTGGTCCTTCCTAGTTTTTGCTGCTTTTGGTCTTTTTTTCCCTTATCTTTTCTCCTCTTGGAGAATCTCCCTTAAAATTTCTCTCAGGGCTGGTTTAGTGCTCATAAACTCCTTTAATTTTTGTCTGGGAAACTTTTAATCTCTCCTTCTATTTTGAATGACAGCCTTGCTGGATACAGAATTCTTGGCTGCATATTTTTCTGATTCATCACATTGAATATATCCTGCCACTCCTTTCTGGCCTCCCAAGTTTCTGTGAATAGGTCTGCTGTAAACCTGGTCTATCTTCCCTTGTAGGTTAAGGACTTTTTCCCCCTTGCTACTTTCCTGATTCTTTCCTTACCTGAGTATTTTGTGAATTTGACTATGATATGCCTTGTTGATGGTCAGTTTTTGTTGAATCTAATGGGAGTCCTCTGTGCTTCCTGGATTTTGATCTCTGTCTTTCCCCAGGTTAGGAAAGTTTTCCACTACGATTTGCTCACATAACCTTCCACCCCTTTTTCTTTCTCTTCATCTTCCAGGACCTCTATTATTCTGATGTTGTTCCTTTTTAATGAGTCACTGATTTCTCTAATTCTTAAATTGTGCTCTTTTGTCTTAGTCTCCCTCTTTTTTTTCTGCTTCATTATTCTCCATAAGTTTGTCCTCTGTGTCACTCATTCACTGCTCTATCTCATCTATCTTGCCGCCATGGCATCCATTTGAGATTACAGCTCAGTTATAGCAATTTTTTTTATTTCACCCTGACTAGATTTTACTTCTTCTATCTCCACAGAAAGGGATTCTAATCTATTTTCAACCCCAGCTAGTATTCTTATTATTGTGATTCTAAATTCTCGTTCAGACATCTTGTTTGTATCTGTGTTGATTATATCCCTGACTGTCATTTCTTCTTGCTCTTTCTTTTGGGGTGAATTCCTTTGTTTCATTATTTTGAAGGAATAAAAGGAATTAATAATGTAAAAAAATTAAAAAAATAAAAACAACACACACACACACATACACAAAAATCAAATAAATGATGATAGATCCTAGGTGTGTTTTGGTCTGGTTTCTGAAAGATGTTTGATTGATTACAGAAAAAAAGGGAAAAAAGGAAAATGTTTGAAAATTTTAGAAAATAAATGCAATGGAATAGTATAAAATGAAAGGATGGAAATAGAATTTGACAATGTTACAAAAATTATAGTAGAAAAAAATATTTGTAATAAAAATTGAAAATGAAAATACTTTCCCCTTTTTGTATTGAAGAAAAAGAAAAGAAATGAAAAAGAAAAAGAAAATTGAAAGATGGACCAAAGAACAGACTGAAATATAATTGAAATTATATTGTTTTCCCCTAGAAGTTAAACTATGAAGCGCTTTATAGTCCATAAACTAAGCAGGTGGAGAGATTTGTGGTGTTCCTGTAAAGCGAGGTTGACCCCCATTGGGCGGGGCTTAGTGTAACGGCTCGGTTCCATTCTCCACTAGATGGTGCTGCTTAGCTTATGGTGTGGATTGCTGTGGCGACTGTAGGTGTGTATGCACATGCACAGGACGGGTGAAAATGGTGTCACCCAGCTACCCAGTGTCTAGTATTGGAACTCTGTGCTCTCTCCAACCTGTAATTGCATACTTTTGTCTCTGGCTTCCGTCCACTCTCTGCTTTTACACTGTCTGTGACCAAGCCAGCAGCTTGCCAGGTGTCACTTGCCTCCTGAGTTTTATCTCAGATGAGGCTGTGTTTCCTGACCCCTCACTTCTGAGGGATTGCGGCTTTGGTCCACTCAGACCCTCTGTGGGAGGGTCTTACCAAGCAATGGCTGGGTGCTGGCTGCACCCAGGAACGTTCTCGGGAACATGCTTGCCGATGCCCAGAGACTGTGGCTGGGTGTCAACCCACCCCAGAAAAAGTTCATGTGATCATGTCCTTTCAGGGATTATGGAAAATCACAACACACATTGGGCACTGGGCTTCACCCTTATAATGACCTTGTTCTAGCACCAGCGAATATGGTTGCTCTCTGGGGTCTGCTGGGACCTGGTGGCCACACAGCCTCTACCAAATGTCCCTCCAACATTGGAGCCGCTTCTCCCTGTGTTGCCTGAGGACCTCCCAGACCTCACTGTGCTCCTGGGAATTCACCTTTTCCACCCAAGCACCGCCAGGTATTAGGCTGTAGAGTTTCAAACTCTGTGCTCCTGTTTATAGAGTCTTAATGAAATTTAAACCCTCTTCTTTCTCTTTTCTCCCTTTTTTTTCTTAAGTCCCTTGTGTACTTTCTCTCCAGCTGCTTTTGGGCAGGAGGGATGCTTTCCCATACTCTCCACCCATCCCTCTCCTCTCTTCACAAGCAAAAGCATCTCCCTGCCCTCCACAGCTTCTCTCTCCCCCCGTTCACCTCTCCACCCCGTGTTCCTGCTGTTGTTTCAGGTTGTGAAGATTGTTGTGTTAATCCTCAAATAAGTTTTCTAGGTGTGCAGGATGGTCTAGTGTTGATCTGGCTATATTTCAGGGACGAGAGATGCAAAACACACTTCCATACTGTTCTATCGTCTTGGCCCCTCCCCTGTTAGCTGTAAGTTTTTTGTTTTTTGTTTCTGGTGTTTTGGTTTTTTTTTTTTTTCAACTAATATTAAGCTGGGAACATTGCAGAAAGCCTTCCTATAAAATATAAGTAATTATAGTCATCTTGTGACTAAGAGTGGACAACAGATCGAATTCCCGACCCTGGATGGTTCTCCTTGTTACTGTCAGATTATGAGTCAGACTTAGAGCTGATGTCCAAGAAATCCCGTTTCACCTTCAAAATGACAGTAACATAGCATGATTTTGTAAAAACACATGTTGTTAATAATCTGATGTGATTAAAATAACTGTTGGTGATAACAATAGTGAGGTACTGGGGAAAAGTTTATATGGTACGGTTAAGTCTAAGTTGATGTATTATGATAATATTTATACTTGTGCATTCACAGAACAAAGGCAAAGCAAGGCAAACTAACATTTTGTTAGCTGGGTTGGGAGTGGATATAGAATATTCCCTTTTTTTCTTTCCCAGGTAGACAAACAGCCTTGAAACAATGGGACTCTGAAGGGGCAGCTCCAAAGGGAAAGGAGTGAGCAGTAAAGAGAGACACAAAGATAGGAAGTACAGGCCAATGCCACAGATGGAGACTAACACGATGACTAGGGCTGTACTTATCCCTATTATTCCTTGTCCTGATCCTTTTCCTCCCTACCACCTTCCTTAGGTCTGGTTGAAAGACTTAAAGATAACCTTTGCCAGAGGTTGCCCTTATTGTTACAGGTGTGTATAAAGAAGACAATAAAAGAGAAAAGGGGTCAAGAGAGAATGAACTATTATCTCTTTTCCTTCAGGGAATCATCTGAATATTGGAAGACCCTTTGCCTTGATTTTTGAAGTTCTTTAAAATGAAGCTCCATTTTTGGAAACTGTGATCCTTTGTCCCAGAGTCTGGCTAACCCAAAGCAGTGCTCCTTCTCTTTGAATGTGAAAGGAAGAGAAGAGTGTCTTCCTTTTGTGGAAAAAAAAACCACATTTTTCCACATTTCCCAGGGAACTTAAGCCTTTCACAAATTCTGAAAACAAAATTAAGTTTCCTGGGGCACTTGGATGGCTCAGTTCATTAAGTGTCTAACTCTTGATTTTGGCTCAGTTCATGATCTCACAGTCATGAGACTGAGTCCTACATCAGTCTCCATGCTGGATGTGGAGCTTGCTTAAAATTCTCTCTCTCTCCCTCTTCCTCTGTCCCTCCCCTGCTTGCACTCTTGCATGCAGTGTCTCAAAATAGATAGATAGATAGATAGATAGATAGATAATAAGTTTCCTGAATGGAATGTATCAGAATTCCATTTTATTTCCCAATCCTTTTTTCTTTCTCCATCCTTAACCTAGAAATTTTCACACATACTTAGGCAATCTGGTCATTTGGATGGTTACTTCCTCATCTATTTAGGTAAATTGTCTCTTTATCATTTGTTATCACCCTTCTGTACCTTATGAATAGAGATAGTAGTGGTCAGGTAAAAACAAGTCATCTGGGTTGGTCAGTATTGAGGTTTGCTCAGCATTCAGTATTGAGGTTGCTTATGGTGACCCGTAGAAGAGTCTGTAGCAAAGCCTGTTTGGTGAATTTGTTGTCTGTTTAGTCAATAGTAGGTATGTACTGTGTCCCATATATGAAGTTAGGATGTGAAGTTATCAACCATACCCTTTGCCAACACTAATGCTTTTCTTCTTTCTTCCCTGTCTTTCTTCCTAGAAGTATCGATATCAAGATGAGGACGCTCCGCATGATCATTCTTTACCTCGACTAACCCATGAAGTAAGAGGACCTGAGCTGGTGCATGTGTCAGAAAAGAACCTGTCTCAAATAGAAAATGTCCACGGATATGTCTTGCAGTCTCACATCTCTCCTCTGAAGGTCAGTTATATTGTTGTCAGAGCTGGTGGCAGTGGTTGGTCTGCCATGCTAAGGGCGATGTTTGTTGACCTGATTAAATGAAGTTGTCTTTAAACGCTACACTGGCCCTTGGAAGCTAACAGGTCTTCCTGTGTGGTTTGGAGGCTTACCTAGAGCTCCTGACACTGGGCATTTGCTCTTGCAGTTGTTTGAATGTCTTGGCACTCTTTTTAGTTGCTAAGACTGGGCTAAGGAAAGAGCAAGGGATGAAAATTGAAAGGGAAAATAAGTTATCCACATATTTAGAAAATCCAGAAGTACATCAAGATTTTGTCCAAATGCTACCTCTCCATCTCTGTTCCTGGTCCCAGATAATACAAAGGAAGTAAGTATAACATGTTAACACCTAATGATTGCTTTGCCATCTAGACTTAAAAAACCATGTGAGTTGGCTCATCACTGCCTCAATTTTAAACTATATTTCTTTCTTTCCCAACACTTTCTACCTTTTTTCCTTAATTTGTAAGCAATTTCTTGATAAATGTATTTTGACAAAAAAAGGACAATTAAATGAGAGGATTTTCTGTGCTCTTTGGTTGCAAATTACTCTCCCTTTTTCTTTGCTGATGCCATGGGATTTTGTGCTTAGGATAAAAGCTCATAAATTTTTATTAGAGTTGAAAAAGTGGATCTAGAGTCAATGATATAACAGAAGAGAATTCAGATAAAAAACAAAACAAAACAGATAAACAAAAAAACCTACTAAAATAACTCTTTGTTTATTGCTAAAGAAAATCCTATTTTTCAATTTTGTTAGAACATTTACTTCATCAGCACTTCTGCATAGCTGTGTCACAATAAAAAATAAAGCCATAAAAGTGACCCTAGTGCTTTCTGGAATCTTATACCTTCTAAAACATCAAAGAGAGGCTAAATTGTATTTTAATATAGTTCCAAAATTTGGCACATTTTAAACACCCTGGCATCCTAAAAATGTATTCTCAAATAAACTAGCTCCAGTTACCACTAATTACTTAAAATCTTAGGCTGATTGTCAAATTCTAGCAAATATGTTTATATATTTAAAAATATGCAAACCTTATGCCTCTGGAATTCATTGTTCAATTCTTCCCAGAGCCTTATCAGAAATGATTAAATGACTCATGGAAATGGGTATGTTTAGTCTCGAGAAGAAAAGATTAAGGATTGGAGGACAAGGTATTTACCTTCTTACACCTCTAGAGCTGTCATGTAGAAGAAAATATTGATGTTACCCAGAGGGCAGAAGCAGAGCTACTGTGCAAAACTAGCAGGAATGTATGTATGGGATCGCTGTGAGACCAAGACTCCTGGCAGTTACTACCCCAAATAGGTGTAGACTACTTGATAAAGCAGCAGTTTGCTATACCTAGAGATTGTCCAGGGCAGGCAGATGACCTGGCAGTGGTATTGTGCAAGGGATTCCTTCAGCAGGAGGGTGTACAAAATTGTCTCTAAGGTCTAAATCTAACTGTAGGAATCAGTGAATCTATTCTGTAGTTGGATTAATACCTTCCTTCTTTAAACAAATGCTCATGTTTGCAAACAAATACTCACACTTACTCTGTGTACTGACCAGTGTAAATCAAGAAAGGGCAAAGGTGGGAGACTGGATTGCATTTAAGAGTACTTAAATTTCAGGTGTTTACCTTCTAACTGCTTGAAAGAATCCCTGTAAGAACCTCCACAGGGAATCCTTTCCTTCTTTTCACCCTGCTTGTCTTTGTCCCTTTCGTAGCACATTTGAATTAGTTCTAGAGCATAGCTCCTAAAGACTTCAAGCTGAGAAGATTAATCAAGGCTAGTCTAAAGGCAGCATAGTTGTAGTAAACAAACAAACAAAATGAACAAAACAATAAAAGCATGTTAGGGTATTAACTTTATATATTAAGTCTTAAGCATATATATGATATTATAATTGTCTAACCACCTACACTTTGACTGATTACACCATGTGTTATGCCATTATTGGAAAATGTCTATTAGAGTTAAAGGAAAAGTTTGCTTTTTCTGTAGATCGGATCTCAAATGTAAAGGAATCTTTCCTACTTACCTTTATCCCTTGCCCTCCAGGAATCTCAGAGTTAAGTTATCTTCAACGTTGGTTTTCCTTTGAGTAGGTTTTCTGTTTCTGTTTCTCCCTTCTGTCTTACTTCTTATTCTCTTCTGGTAAAAACAGTGCATTGTTTTTTACTGTAGTGGTGTCTTTTATGGAAGACACCTCACATCAGTTTTAAAAGTGGCCACCTATGAATAATAAACCCCTGATAGGAAACATTCAGGCAGGAGTATGTTTGCCTTCCCTTTTGGAATTACCAGTGCATGGTGTGACCCCCAAGGTATTGTGAAGAAGATGGCAAGGTGAATTCATCCAGGACTTCTGTACACAGGCTATGAAGTAGCAATTTTGGAACCAGGACTTTCCCCCCATGACACTTTAGAAGTGTTTGTGCTGAACAAGATATGCTTGTAGATTGTCTTAATGAACAGACTATGTACCTTTCTTATGTCAACAATAGTGATGAAAACAAACCGGCATAAATTTTCCAGAAACACACACACACACACACACACACACACACACGTAGAGTTTGCCAATTTCATGGTGTAAATACTCCCATCATGGCTGAGTTCAGGCTTCCACCCTGAAGCACCTGACTGCATTTGGAAAAAAGAAACAAATGAGGCTTCACAGGCCAATGTGAGCTGGCTCCAGCACAGGCAGGCTCAAACACATGCAATTTTATAGCAACAGGACACATCTCCTAATCAAGTTGTTAAGGGATTATTATATTACAGTTCAAGTGTTTGGAGAACCTGCCATGACTAAAATCTAATGTGTTATTTTCTCATAAAGGAAGCCTATTAGAGTCAGAGAAATGGTAGGGAGGTACAAATTCTCAATTAGGACTGACACATTTTCAACCTTTCTGCTCCTTTGATCTGTCTGGTCCTCTTGGGTTAAGCAGTAAAAGAGGGAAGAGTGAGGAGGCAAAACCCACAAGCAGCTAATTCCCCCTGAACCTTACTTAGGAGTCAATGCAGCTCTCTTGTACTAATTAAAAATTTACATATGGCATGCCTGAACAGAGTGGGAGATTGCTGGATAACAGTTGAAATGCCACACTGAGCAGGCTCTAAATCATTAGCTGAGCAATCTTACCATTGCAGGTTTGACAATCATTTTCTTCCATCACCGCTTATCACTGGAAGCCTCAGTTCTAAGATTCATTTGCCTTTGGTGCACACCCGCTGCCTAGCTGATAGATGGGCTTGCTTAGCCTGTTTTCATTAGAATGCCTTGGCCATTGTGAAGTATGGGGTTGGAAGGAGAAACGCAATTTTGCAGTGGATTCGACAGAATTTGCTTTCTTTGCCTTGAGATGGGGATGTTTTCCCTTCAGATGCCACATAGACTCTTGCACAAAAGAAACTGGCCTATAATAAAGCATGAGGATTTTCTTTTCAGTTTAAGTCAATTTCAAAATATTAATCGAGTCTCTACTGTGCACATAATAATAGGTGATGGGGAAACAAAGGGCAGTAAAACTCGATTTCTTTTTGAGTGTGAGCAGGGAAGGGACAGAGAGACAGGAGACACAGAATTTGAAACAGGCTGCAGGCTCCGAGCTGTCAGCACAGAGCCCGAAGTGGGGCTCGAATTCACAAACTGCAAGATCATGACCTGAGCCGAAGTTGGAGGCTCAACCGACTGAACCACCCAGGCTCCCCAGTAAAACATGATTTCTAAATATACTTACCACTTTCCTAAAAGACCAGAGTTCTGATTATTTGTTACTTATTCTCACTCTGCAACAGCAATCAAATTCCTGAAGCCTATGTACTGTGAGACCTCAGCCATCTAGCCAAGTACTCTTTACAGAGTATCTGATAAGAGAGCAAGAGAAAGAGAGAAGAATGGGAAAGGGAAGGAGGAAGAAGGACAGGCAGGCTTATTTTTAAGAGCCTGGATTTCAGAATACCTGGATTTCAACCCTGGCCCTTTCATTTGGTAGCTATGTGACCTTGATCAAGTTAACCTAGCTTGGCTTTCTTATTGGAAAAAATGGAGGTTACAATAATATTTGTGTCATAGGATTTGTGTACTAATTAAAGTAATACATGTAAACTGCTTAGGACATGCTTGGCACATTGGGACCACTCACTGGATGTTGTCTTTGACCTTCTTGTTACCATCAGCCAGCTATAAAGACAAAGGCCTTAAAATCACTTTTACTAGATTCATCTCATTTTACCTCTGTTGAGATTATCTCTGCTGAGATTATAATTTAAAGTTATAAATAGTTCTCTTTAATCAAAAAACTAGTAAATAGGGATGCGAATATTTGTAGCTCAGGTCTCTCTGGATCCAAAGCCTGTATTCTTTATCACTCCTGTGCTGTATCACCTCTCTCTAAACTATTCTATTTTTAAAAAGATTTTAGATTCAAATTTTCACTTACTGGGTCCATGTATGTAAAAGTAGAAGGTCCTTTTTTCTTATGCCCTTATTCTTAATTGTTATTAAGCAGATATATAAGGGAATACATAAGAAATTCGGGTTTTCAAAGTGAGAGTCATCAACAGTAGTGATAGATGGAAACTTTATAAAGAAATAGAAGGAAAATAAGTTCTTTCTTTAAAATACCTCAGTTCACCCAGTGGTAAGCTCCCAAGAGACTATCTTCTTCTCTTGTGGCAAAACAAAACAAAACTAACAAAAATCAAAGCTAGTATTTGGGCGCTAGTTTCCTTTTGGAAAATCCTTTGCTCTTGTAAGAACATGTTTCTTGGCAAGAAAAGCACACTTCTGTTTTGAGCAATTGAAGAATTTTCTGCATTGAGATACACTCCTCACAGTAGGTGCGCTTGTCATTGAAAATCCCAAGTAAGTCCAGCCAATCAGCCATCATGTTTCTTCTGCCCAGGATATGGCAAGATCTATTTCTATAAGTTTTATTTGGTTATTTATTCTTTTAAAATGTTCATTCTATATATGCTTAATTTTATAAACTATCTTATCATTTTCAGAAATAAGCAGTGTGAAAGTTAGACATTCCACCACAAATTAATTAATGAATAAAGTTGTTTCATGTCAACCAGACATCTGTTAGAGCAGAAATCCAGCTGATTGTTCTAATTCTACTTTGCTTCAGAACTATTGGTTTTGTTTTAATAAATTTACTGTCAATATTACCATCATTATATGAATACCTGCACAGTCGAGGTTTGTGCTGGTTTTGTTTATTATTATGTCCTTAGTCCTTCGACAAATACTTGTTGAATTAGTTATTTGTAAGTGGAAATATGAACACTCATAAATAATTATTTTCTATAAAGTTGGTGACATTAATAGAAAAACAAGCAAGCAATCAAGGCACAGACTTCTTATTTTCCCCTTTCTGTTGTCCTGTTTTCCCTGACCTTATCATCATTGACAAAGAATTTCATCAATTTTCATGCTGCATTTTCCTCATGTATTACATATCTGAAATGTGTCCTAGGGGCGCCTGGGTGGCTCAGTCGGTTGAGCATCTGATTTTGGCTCCAGCCATCATCTCATGGCTCATGAATTCCAGCCCCATGTTGAGCTTTGGACTGATTGCATGGGGCCTGCTTCAGATTCTCTGTCTCCCTCTCTGCCTGTCCCTGCTTCCCCCTCACTCCCACCCACCGCTAGCGAGCTCGCTCTCTCTTTCTCAGAAATTAATAAACATTAAAAACCGTTTTTAGTGAAATGTGCCCTAAAATCAATGATATCTTGCAACTAAAACTGGCACCATCTCCTAGGATACATTAAAAAATGTTGTGTCTTATGGTGATAACCTTCTTAGACTCAGTGACTATTTATAAGGAAGATTAAAGCTGTTGTTTCATAGGTTGGTGTGAATTTCTTTAAGTAGATAAATATGATTTTCTGTATTCTAACTCTCATGTAGATGACAGTAAACAGTCCTGGAAGCTTTACTGGAAAATAGGAATATGAGAGGTTAGGATATCCTTCTATACCTTTGAACAACTGTGCATATGTTGAATGTCTATGGAAAAATAGTGGAGAAACCCTAGGCCGTGCAAGTTTGGGAAAATTATAGGAGAGATTGCTTATGAATGTTGGAAGCTGGTATATAGAATTGAGGGCAAGAAAGATAACAAAGTGGACTTTGCTCCACTATTTCCTTACCAGCATTGCCAGAGACTGCTCATAGGAAATATATTTTAGCCAACAGTGTAAGTCCTCTTCCTCTATGAAGCCCTACCTGTTAACTCTTGTCTGACTCCACTTGGTCATACCATCCTATGGTACATGTAGCTTGCAAAGTTATATGTGTGTGTGTGTGTGTGTGTGTGTATATATATATATATATATATATATATATATATATATATACACATATATATGTGCCTTTTTTCATTATTTTAAATAATTTTTGCATAACTATATATTGTCCTTTCCTCTAGACACTACATTTGTCTTTTAATAAATGTGTAAACTCCTATATCTAGACCATATCTTATTCTTGTTTTCTTTTTTCTCCCTTATTGGCATTTATAATGAAATTAGACCAGTATTTCCCAAAATGTATTGGTGGATTTTGGTCACCATTATAAGGAAATGAAGGATTTCCCTGAGTTTTTAATATGATAACATGTAATATAAACCTCTAAGATGGGGATATGGTTAATATACAGTATTTCCCAGACATGTTTGGCCATGGAACACTTTATTCAAAAATTTTTTAGTTGAACCAATACACTTTGAAAATACTGTAACAGAGACATAGACCAAGACTAATACAGACAATAGAAATCATAACATAAAAATTCATTCTTTCCCTGAAATCAGACTCAACCTGATTCAAATATCAGGTCCTCTACTTAGTAGTTATGTGAGCTTCCTCAAGTTACTTAACTTTCTTTAGTCTTGGTTTTCATATTTGTAAAATAGTGGCATCCACTTATATGCTTCACTGACATTTAAGTGAGAAAAATCTATGCAAAGATAGCTCAGAGCTTGACACATGAAAAATATACAAAAAAATGATAGCTATCCTTATTGTTAGTGATATATTAATATTCCAATATTCTAAACTAGGAACTTTTGAATTATTATTGGAAAATTTTTTTCATCTTTAGTCTCTCCTTTGTTTTCAAATGGCTTAGTGTTCTCACCTTCTTTGATTTTTTTTAATAATTTTTTTAAATTTTTTTTTCAACTTTTTTTTTTTTTTTAATTTATTTTTGGGACAGAGAGAGACAGAGCATGAACAGGGGAGGGGCAGAGAGAGAGAGGGAGACACAGAATCGGAAACAGGCTCCAGGCTCCGAGCCATCAGCCCAGAGCCCGACGCGGGGCTCGAACTCACGGACCGTGAGATCGTGACCTGGCTGAAGTCGGACGCCTAACCGACTGCGCCACCCAGGCGCCCCTAGTGTTCTCACCTTCTTTGTATCCACAGCTGCTATCCCAGTCCATGTTTTCATTACTTCTAGGCAGAAAGTATTATGGTTATTGTAAAACATCATGGGCTTTGGAGCCAAAAATATGTGCTTGAATTCTGATTCTTCATTTTCTGGCTGGATAAACTTGGGAAAATCATCTGGCATTTCTGAGATGCAGTTAACTTGAATATGAACAAAGCTCTTTTGTGTTTTGATTGATTCATTCATGCATTCATTAATTTGTACCTTAGAATCTCTTTGACTTCCTACCGTATGCTGGGCTCTAGGTTATTCCCCAAGGATACAAAGAAGAACATGCCTTCAAGTTGCTTGCATGCTATAGTTAGTTTAACATATTTGGAGATGCATACATAAAATATGTCATACTATGTCCCATAAAGAAAGTATCAAACAACAGGCAAATTCTTAAGAAGTAGAGAAGTGATTTAATTTTCTCTGAGGTTGGAGTGCTACAGATGCATGTGGTCAGAGAAAACATAATAGAGGAGGTCATTTTTTGACTTGATGGTAGTAGGAGATATAGGAGAAAGGTCATGGTTGTCTTAGACTCCAGCAATTCTGTAGCAATATGGAAGAATTAGAGAAATTTCAGACAGTGGAAAAGGGAGAGATAGAATAAAGGATCAAGGAAGGAGTACCAGGTCCAAATCATGCCAGAAAGCAAGGAAAATGGGCAGGAACAGGTAATGAAGGGTCTTCTGTGGATATTGGATTTCACCTTGGAGGTAATGACAAAATGACTACACAGTTTAAAAGAGGAGAGACACGGGCAGATTTGCAAATTAGTGTATTACTCATGTCATGTAGCAGATTAGAAGAAAAACAAGAAAACGGTGATATCACAATCAAGGACATCAGGTAAAACACCAGAGGCAGACAAGCTCTGGGATAAAGCAGAGGCATTGGGGATAGAGCAAGGGATAGATTAGAAAGCTTATTTAGGGAGAGATATAATCAGGACTTGGAGACCTATAAATATAGAAAGTAGAGGAGAGAAATAAATAGAGTTTAGTTCACTTTTTTTTTATTTGACCAAGTGCATGGAGGAGGTATTATGGAATGAAATCAAGAATGCCAAAGGAAGAGAAGATTTTAAGATGGGGTAAAAAGATTATGAGTTTGGGTTTTAATATTGGAGTTTGAGGTATTTTTGTTGTACACAGGTTGAAGATTTTCACATGTGGTTTGAAACAAAGAACTGGGAATTGAGAGAGATCTGATCTGAAAAGGGAGACTTGGAGCCTTCAGTGTAGTTGAAACAGTGTGGCCAGGATTATCCAGGAAAAAGGGATGAGAGATCTGATGACATAAGTACAGGAGACAATACCACCAGGCCAGAGTTTTAGGGACAGAAAGGGGCCTGCTGAGGAGACCATAAAGCACTGAGTGATTTACCACAATACACATTTTAATGTTTCTTAACTGACTTATACATTTCTAGTAAAAGATCATATTTTATACAATAATAAAATTTAGGCTCCACTGTATTGCTTGGAATAGTGTTAGCCAAACACTAGATGTTTCTCAAATATTTGTTACTTGGTAATTATTTTTAAAAAGAGAAAGAAATACCTTATGAAATATATTTGAATCCAATAATCATGGAGTCCTGACCATCAACTGAAAAAATGTATTTTTTCCCTTTTAGCCATAGTGCTTTTAGTAATATTACTAATTAGAAAACTAAGCTGATTTTGCTATTTTAGAAAATTCCTAACTTTAAAAAATGTCAAATTCATTCATTTCTCTCTCTTGCCACTAGATGGTGCAAGTAGCTGAGCTGATAGTTAAGGAAGCATCTGGTCTTAAGGGAAAAACCGGAGATTTGTGAGGCTAAATTGAGAAGCTCTTAGTTACTAAAAACATAAGAAGGTTTTGGCAGGGATTTGCATACTTGTGAATAATGCATTTTTGTTCCAGACCCAGACTTTGGTGAAAGGAAATGGCTGAGTGAAATATGGTCTTGACAGACATATATACTGATTCCAGACACAAAACCTCCTGGTAGAAATTCTATGCAAATGAAACATTTCTTCAGTTATCATTAATTGGAAAGGATACTGATAGCATACCTCAAAAAATCCTGGACATTCAAACTAGCAGTTTGGAGAAAGGGAAGAAGAATATAATAGGCATAGGATCTAACTCATCATCTTATAATTCAAGAATGCTATCTATAATTAGCCACTATGGGTTCATGGGTTTTCATCATGACTTTGGACAGATAAGTCAGTGGAGTGACATCCAAATCCCCTATTTTGTTCATCTATACACTAATTATAAAAACAGCAACAACAAATTTTCTCTAAGAAATATTAGATATATATATTTAAGGTATAATGTTTTAAAAAATGAGGAGTACTTATAATAATCCTACATAAGTGTCATTAGTGGTTATTTGTAACTGCAGGTATTCCTAAGTGACATACAGAAGTTCTTCTCAAGACTAAGATTTCACTACTTCCAAGGTTTTCTGTAAGAGTTTCTGTAATATACATAAAGCTCACAGACATCGTACCCTTACAGGGGCTTAATGAGAATGTTTTCAATTATTTTTTATTAGCAAATATACATAAAACTATTCCACATCTCACAGATGCATTTATAAATAAGTTTTGGTATCTGATTGGGCTATAGAATTTTTAACTCTTTCCCGACTAATTCAGAAAAGGAATAGCATGTAGTGGAAAGCAGATGGACTTTAGAATCAGACCTGTTTGTGTCCATATTCTGTCTGTTTTGCTTCCTGGCTGTGTTTAGCAAATCTATTGACCTCTTGCCTACTGTACATAGTAATATAGGACATACAGAGTTGCTGTAGGTAATACTTGATATGATACATGAATAGTCTTCAGCATAGCATTTGACATCTACTAGGTGCTCAGTAAATGGTAATTATTGCATATTTTAAAAATAGAAACTGTGTGAAAGAGCAAATCTGGATTTCAGGTCAGTAAACTCTGAACTCTCAGTAAAGATGGACTCTTGTATCGTCACACTTGCTTATCTTTGAGACTATGGCTTTACACTACAGAATATTTTCATCTCAAATAAGCAAGGGTTTGTATTATTTAAAATTGTTGTTATTTTATATGAATGTGAATGACACCTTGGCTAGCTCAAATGAAGTGTAGCAAATAAGCTAGTGCATGGCCAGGTTTTAGGTGATCCAAACAAGACTGTACTGAAGCATAAAGAGATACAGTTTCTTGGGTGGCTAGTTATGGAGGATATTAGAATATTTGTATAATCTTTCTAGGTGGCTACTTGGAAGAAATAATTGGCTTAGATTTATAATTTCTGGAATGTTTATTTAAAAATTCTTATAATTTTTTAAAATTTATTTCATCATTACAAGTTAATACCTAGTAAACTTTGGGTAGTAAAATAGAGATATTTAACAAACTTATTGAATTCATACATTAACCACATTAAAAGTGAGAGAATGTTATTAACCCATGAAAATGAAACTAGTTTTTATTCTCTGTCTAGCCAATGTATTTATAATAATACTTCACTAACTCTAAATATAAATCAAATCCCACTTCTGTAAACTTTATGGATTTACCTAAGTACTGTTTTGTGTAGTTTAATTTTGTTGCTGTTGAAATCAAGTTAACTCAGTGTTCTCTTCAGCAAGGAGATTTTCGCTGTATCCACAATCTTTATTTGTTCATTTATATTTATTCAACAAAACTACTTGTTTCCTTCATGGGGAGGGGGTATGAAGTAACTGCTAAAGTGTAAAATCTAATTTCATAAATTTTGTTTCTTTGTATTCATATCCATTTATCAACCTTTCTACCTAGAGGCTGTTATAGGAGAAATAACAGTGGTAAAATGTAGCATTTACTGAATTCCTATTATATGTTGGCAGTACTCTAAATGTTTTACATGTATTAAGTTAGCCCATTCAACCACCCCATAAGATAGGTTTTCTTATTATTCCCGCTTTATAGACAAAGGAAAATGGACACGAAAAGGTTAGAAAAAACTTTTGTAAGATCACGTGGTTAGTCCTTGATAGCTCTGGGATAGGATGCAGCTAGTTTGACATCATACCCCTCAGTCTCAGTCACAGTGCTATATTATTTACCAGCAAATAAGAAGTGTATAGTTTTAAAACTGAAGGGGATAGTATAAATCATCAAATCCAGGAGTTTCAAACTGCAAGTGATCCATTAGTAGATGTGAGGTCAATTTACTTGGTAATTTCATAATAGGATGACAGAACAGAATAGAAAATTTGAGAGTACATTACAGGAAGAAACGTTTGCTTCAGTTTAGTGTGAGTGTGTTTGGGTGTGTGCTGGCTTACAGTGTAAAATATCTTATTGTGATCAAGGTCAAGAAAGTCAGGGAGCCACTGATCTGGTCCAACTTTCCCATAATATAAGAGGGGAGAGGAAGAAGAAAAGTTTAAGCCCAGAGAAGTTAAATGATTCCCTAAAAATACATTGGTCAGAAATGTCAAAGCCTGAACTTGAACACCTTATAGTATTAACCACTTCTATTTTCTCTATCCAGCACCTGTTGTGGCTGACATTTCTACCAATTAAATTACTTAAACCAGAGTTTCTCAAACTTGGGTATGCGATCAGAATCACACAGAAGCCCCAGGCTCTATATTTTTATTACCTCTCCAGGTGACTTTGTTACAAACTAACTTTGAAGAATTGCTGTCTTGAATTCCATGCCACAGCCTGTATTGAATGATTACCATGTGTATTATCTTTGCTAAATCCCATTAGAGACAAAAAAAAAAAAAAAAAAAAAAGCAAGCCTCTGTCTACGAGGAATTTAAATTCTTTTAGGAAAATCAAGATGTGCATTCATCATTTAGTGAACATACACTATATAACTAAGTGCTTTTTAAATCTTACTTACTAAGGTTAGTAAGTACAAATAGAATTCCAGAAGGCAATTTTTAAATTCGTATATAGGCATATACAAAGAAAACGTCACCATGCTTATTTAAGAGATAATGTTTTATGAGAAAATGTGGTAGAAAAAGTTGAACTGATTTTTCCCAACTCACAGAGGAATTGCCAGTGTCAAGTGAGCAGATTTCACTCCAATGCAGCCCTCCTAAGGGGTTTTCCCCCAGGCCAGCTGACTCACTGAAATCACCTTAGGTAGCAGCAGATGATTCCTTCCTTCTTCACTGGCAGAACACTGAGTGTGTTGGAGTTCATGGCCAATTTGGGGTCACAGGTAAGGTCTTTTAAAATGCATTCAAGAGGCTCTTATCTAAGTCCTTTACATGTAACACCAGTGGGTAGCCACTTTAAGGGCCATTAAGCTACAGGGCACACATAGAAGTCAGGGGTCACTTATAAAAATCAGATCAAAATTGTAGTAATTAAACTTCAGATGCTCTAGAGATTTTCTGGTTTTCTCTCTTTATGCTGTATGCGAAGAAATTTCATAAGTTGTTTTGTTAGAGAATAGTAAGACATTTTTGTTACCAGCTTTTAATTGTAAATTTCTAATTAATAAAAATTATAAATTATATATGAAAATATGTTTAAGTAGATATAATACATATATAAAATCATAAACTTTTAATTAATCAAATTATAAATTCAAATATAATTATTAAAATGATAGAATTATTTAAAATTATTTAAAAATTATTGATGAAATTGATAAAAATTTGTAGAAGCAATATAAAATTTAAATATAGCATTTCTAAAAATAGGCTTTATTTCTCTATTATGGACAGTGCAAGTAGAGCTGCTGCTAACCATTCAACATAATTATATGAATTAGAAAAAGGAACCCCTGCTCAAACAACATAATACCCTGTGATAATTTAGATCATGTGCTGTGTGGACCCAGGCAGTACATTCCCTACCTATATAGATGACCTGTATTCAATAGTAAGTTTACAGAATCATAGAAGTAATCAGGGGAATTTGAGATAATACAGTCCACCTCTGTTACTCTACACATGAAGAAATGAAGTCAGACGTGTTCTTATATTTCCCAGGAGAGACATATAGCTAGTGCTAAAGCTAAGACCAGAATGTGGGTTCCCAGATTCCCAGACCAGAATTTACTTCACTACTTCATAAGAAGAGTAAAGAGCAGATGTGTCCTACTCAACAGATCAGAGGTTTGTTTATTCCAGTTTCTGGATGGTGCTCAAAATCGTTATGCTAACTTTTTATTTGTTTATGCCAATGTTCAGCTTTCTCAAAGGGCCAAACCAAGGTTGTTGACATTAGACAAGAAACCTCTCTCATCCTAAATCTCTCCAGCTAAATTGTGTGCATCAGTTTGATTAAGAATAACATTGGCCTCATCACTAGTTAACTATGATATCACATTGTGTATTTGCATAAACATTGATGAGACAGTTATATTTAAAAAACCCACAGTTTAAAAGATCCATATCTAAAAGACCAATCTACACAGTGGGGATACTTATTTATCTTATCAGATGCTTTACAAGAACTGCAGGACAGTGTGGTCTTGGTGTCAGAAGTGTGCTCTTTGGGAAATCACTGAACCTCTCTGAGCCCTTATTTCCACATTTGTATACTGAAGATAATAATAAATGCATTTAGGGAAATTAAGATTAAAGAAGTTGTTGTTTGTCAGCTTGAATTTTACCATCTGTGCTTAGAGCTCCCCCACCCCCACCCCCACCAGACTCCTGTGACTACCTCTTACTTCTCTAGTCTCCTCCATTTTCTCTTCCATTCTCTTCTCCTCCTTCCCACTTCTTAGGATGGCCAATGAGGAAGGAAAAACAACACATGATAAGGCAAAAGGGTTCAGCAGATAGTCAGTTCAAAGAATTGTCCTTATGTGGGGATTTCATAAAAGTCAGTATAGTTTTTGGCCACCCAAATGGAATTGTCATGCCAAGAACAAAGTATTGATTATTCTGTACCATTTCAGAATGTGGCCTTAGGATCTGAGAAGCATGTTTCAGGGAGAAAGGCAGCAAATCAGAGTGTTTCCAGAGAGGCCCAAATATGCTGCTGAGGGGATTAAAATCACATCAAATGGAAACATTAAAAGTATGAGTGATGTAGTCCTTGAAGAACTGACTCAGTTCAGGGGACATGGTAGTCCGGGATTTATAGTGTTTACAATGTGCAACTATTCTATACAATTTCTATAGATGCTGTGATCTCTAGAGAAGACAATGAAGAGACAGAAGCCATGGAAGTTGTTGTTGTTTATTTTTATTTTTTATTTAAAAAAATTAGTGTTTGTTTATTTTGAGAGAGACAGAGAGAGAGAGCATGAGCAGGGGAGGAGCAAAGGCAGAGGGAGAGAGAGAATCCCAAGCAAGCTCCACAACCATCAGCACAGAGCCCGAAGCAGGGCTCAGACTCACAAACTGTGAGCTCATGGTCTGAGCTGAAATCAAGAGTCAGACGCCTGACTGAGCCACCCAGGTGTCCCTGTTGTTTGTTTTTAAAATAGAGCTGGCCAAAGATAGGATGGGCTTCCTTGTAAGATAGTGATCTTCCTTTCCCTAAAGCTATTCCAACAGAGGCTAGAGATGATTCAGGTATGAGATAGAATATTAGACAACAATATTCCTAAGCTCTTTCAAGTCATGAGCTCCTATGGCAAGTTGATGAAAACTATGAGCCCTTTTCCCATTAAAAAAAAAATATATATATATATATGTATATATATATATATATATATATATATACATATATATATATATATCCCCACAAAAACGTTACATAAAATTTCAGGGAACATATGGATCACTTGAAGCCCATCTATGGACTCCCTAAGGACTATATATATATATTTAAAATTTTTTGTATGGAATGAATTTTAAGCCTCCTTCCATCTCTGAGAATCTTGACTATAATTTCACCGCCTCATGGTTTTTGTCCGAATGAGGCATGCTTATTCTTCTCAAGAAGAAATCTTTTGTGTCAGCAAAACAAAAGAAAACAAAACAAAACAAAACAAGAGTGCTCCCAATCCAATGTGTCAGTGAGGCATACTTGATTCCTCAGCAGCCCTCAGTAGCAGTGATCAACAGTTTCTCCCAGACAAGGAGAATTGAGGTTGCATTTATTTCAGAGTGCTCTAAATGCAGAACTTATGCTTTTGATTCAGTATTGTTGATGTGTACTCCTAAGGCAATTTTCTGTGTTTATTAGTTAGTATCATAAGTTTTTACCAGCTATGCAAGCCAAGGCTATAATATCCTCCCTCTCTGAATTGGGGTTTTAACTGTCGTAAGATTGTTTTCTTTATGCTGAATGGAAGTTGCAGTGTAGCAAAGAACTGATTTCAAATTACCCCATCAACTTGCTAAAATGATGATGCATTTTCCATAGTATTCAGGCACAGAGGATATCCGATATATGGCTAGACTGTTCATGGAAATGTCAGTCATCAAATGTGCAGTGGATATTTATTTTTTCATCAGGGTCACAGAAGTGCACTTGAATTGGATCCTTCCTCTTTTTTCTGTACCATTAAGATATTGACAGGTTCAGAGTTGCTGGGTTTGAAATTTTAAGAATAGCTAGCTCATAACATTTCACTTTCTGCTCCAGGGCAGGGTGAGTTGCTTATAAATCAGGCTGCAAATGTGATGAATTGGATGTCTCCAACTCAATTAGCTTAATGTGGGTAGGAGGATTTCCAGGTTTTGCAGCCTCAGTTTTACTAATCCTCTGAGCAGACTGTTACATAAAATGTGGCTGTGTACTAATGCCGGAGTCTCAGAGAAACATGGTTGGTATTTTTCATTTCAACATCTAATGTCATCCTGTATTTCTTAGCTTTGATTTGGATCCGAAGCCACTGAGTGATGGTTCTTAACATGATTTATATGGTTGCAAGCCTTACCTTGTTATCTTTCTGCCTTCTGACCGAGTTAAGAAAGTAGCCTAATAGAATTGCTGCTGTCACTGGGTGATTTAATTGGGGGGAAAAAATCTCAGCAATTTAAGGAAAACTGCAGAAGTTGAAGCTGCTCCTCTGTCAAATAAATGATCAGATGAGATGAGTTCCAGCAAAGCAGATGCTGACAGTTTCATGAGCTTTCAACAAACTCGTCATACTTTGGTAGTGAGATTTGTTGGAAGAACTGATTATGGAGTTTGCTTTTTTGTTTTCTTAAGGAGACTCTATCATGGCTGTGAATAATGACTATTTTAAAGAAAATATCTTAGATTTAAATACATTTTATGCCTAAGGATATTATTTGGCATCTTCTCTAAATTACCTCTGTATTAACATTCATTAGTTGAGTCTTTACCCTACCTATTTTTGTCTCCTTCAAATCTAAAAGGATACCCAGATAGTTCACTTCAAGGTCCTCTACAATTCACTGTATGTGACCTTGGACAAGTCATTGGTCTCCTTAAATTAGCTTTGTTTTTATTTTGTCATTTATTACATGATAATATGTAATATGGAGTTGAAATGAAAATTTGGTGAGATTGAGCACTGTGCTTCTGTGCTCATGGTAAATTGTAATTCAGGTTAGTCGTTAAACATTGTTTCAGTACCTACTTTGGGGTAGGCCCTGTGATAGGTGTCTCAGAGTGGAATGATGAATGGGACATAATCCACCTGCCTTGTATTCACATAGGCTGTTTTGTGGTTTACAGGGTACTCTCTCATGTCTCCTTCCATTATCACAATGCCCTTGTGAAATAGGTGGCCAATTATTGTTACCTGTGCCTTTCAGAGAAAGAAACTGAGACCAGATGAAATTAGGCTATTTGATCAAAATCACATAGTTAAATTTGGTTACAAATTCATACTACAAATATGCTGTATATTTATTATGTTCTGCCTTGTACAAACTCCTAGAAATCTAAAGATAAATGAGAATCCCTGTTCTAAAGGAGCTCGAAGTCAAGTGCAGAAGAAAAACAAATAAATAAGGTAAATAAAGTGGAAGGACATAGGACAGAGTTACTAGTAGCCTTCCTCCCGCTCTCTTATTGTCTCGAACCTGATTTTTTCAAGGCACCTCATTCCAATAGCTGGAGCTACATTGCACGCAGTGTTCTCTATGCTCCTAGAAGTTCTTGATAAATATTGATATTGTTTACTAAAAAATCTGAGGAGAGACAGAGGTTCCCATGCAGAAAAACTGAAGACAGATTAGCACAACACAAAAGGTATAATGGTCCTCCTACTGGAAGGGCATAGGCAGAGTCGTCTTTATGGCTTTACTGAGAAATGTCTGTTGCCTTTGGAAATGCCACCTGGCCTGTTGCCCGTGTGTAAGAAGGAACAGCAATAATCCTAAAGCCCTTTGCTTGCCTTGGCTGAGAAAAGAGCTTGCCTTTGGACTCAAAGGCAAAGACAGAGACCCCCAAAGAGCCATTTTATTTTTCTTTGTCAGGCTGAAGCAGACTTTAAACTAGGTCAGACCCACTTCAGCTATGGTCACAGCCTACTGTCTACATTCTGGTCTTAGTTAAGTTGGTTGGAAACTGGCTTCACTTCATCCCAGAGCTTAATTCAAGGGCATGCATAGCTTCCTCGAGTCTGAGGAATAGCAATAATCCTAAAGCCTTTTGTTTGCCTTGGCTGCAAAAGTTGAGTGGTAGAATTATATAAGCTTTGGAGCATGCAGAACTAATTTGGAACCACAGCTCTGTCCTTTGCTAGGTGTGTGACCTTGAGCATGTCACAAGACTTTCTCAGTCACCATATATTCATCTTACTTACTTAAAAGGACTGCTGTGAGAATGAAATAGTTTTTCCCAAATTTCACCTCATCTTAAGGACCATGTGGAATCCTTTTTTGAAAATCTGGATGACTGGGCCCGTTTAAACTCCTTGAATCAGAATGTCTGGGCAGAGGCCTGAGAACCTGCATTTTTAAAACACATCTCAGATGATTTTTATTATTAGGCAAGTTTAAGAAATGATGAGAAAGAGTATATAAAAACCAGCATGGTTGCCTGGCACTCTGGAGGCACCATGAACACTCCTCAGCAGCTACCTTATTGTGGAAGATTGTTATTGGTGGTAGCATTCATAGAAGCACTAGGCTATTTAGGTCCCAACATTGTTGGTGATTAGCATAGTACTTGGTACTTTAGTAGTTGTCAATATAAATTTTAAAATTTTAAATCACTTACTGAAGATTTCTTTGGAAGCTTCTAAGTACTGGTTTTATTCTAGATGCTGTAGGAAAGACAAAATGGATGAAAGCTCTGATACAATTCTGAAGTATAAATGCTGTCATTAATTTTCAATAGTTCCTGAAGGAGGGATTCTTTCAACCTAGAGTCCAAAGAAAAGATACTATTTGGGTATCTATAGGGTAGCAAACTTTCCAAAGACAGTGTCCCTTTTTTGTTATTCATACTTTCACTCATTTCAGTTGATTATTCCTACATTTGATTGAATGGAGAAGGGCATTCTACCTTAAAAAATGTTTAGAAGGAAGAAAAAAGTTTTTCCATACTTGACATCAGAAACTATAAGTTGGGGTTTGTAATCTTCTCTTAGCATAGTATCGTTTTCCTGGCACAGCCGCCAAGCCCGTTTGATAGATTATTATCTTATCCAGAAAATACCTTCTGAGAAATAGACATATATCTTTTTTTCTTTCCTTCTGGAATACAATTAGTACTTATTCAGCCATTGAATCCTAAACATCAAGGAAACAGATGTTCCATGTAAGAAGTTTTCCTGGTAAGTTTATTCTTTAAAGTGATGCAAATTACTTACCACTTTTATGGGAAACTTTCTCAATGGATTACATGGCTTTTCCAGTCTTAGAGAATATCATACAAAGCCTGACCTATTACTGTTCCATGGTCAATACTATGAACATATATTGTTATATTTTGATAATAATTCACTTGATGTTAATAAAATTCCTATAATGTAGGAGTAGAGAAAACAAAGATGAATAAAACATGGTGTCTTCCTACAATGATTGGTTGCGTGCCAGATGTCATAATCAGCTATTAATAGCACAAATACCTAGGATTTAAAAAGTACTCAAAATGTGCCAAGTTGTGTATCACTTATATTTGAAAACTATTTGTTACAATAATTCTAGGAGGTTAGTACTATTTTTATTTTTACTCCCATTTTACAGATGAGGAAATAGTCTCGGGGTATATAACTTCTTTAAAGTGACACAGGTGTGTTAGCACAACTATGTATGTGGTTTTGTCCTGTTTTGTTTTGATTTCTTATGTTTAGTTAGTATAGTTTGAAGCCAAATCCTCAGGAATCCTGTCTCTTTCATTTAATGATAGCATGATTGGGCAAGATATTTCTGAACTCACTTTCATTTTTATAAACTAAGGTTATGAGAGTTCTTTGGTATTAAGTTAGGTACAACATTAAAACAAAAAACAAAACAAAACATAGTACCTGGCACCTAGTAGTTACTCCCTAAACGTTAGCCTTTCCTTTCCAATTTTGTCATGCTAACTGAGCTCCGATTAAGTTCTGACTGCTTTTAAGGTCCCACCTCCACCTTTGGTAGCTTGTAGTTTTACTAAAAGGTGCCTTGGGGAAAATTTGTTTTTGTTTATGTTGCTTAAAATTTGTATGATTCCTCAACTATGAAGATTCATTTCTTTCTTTTAATCTGAATATTTCCAGGATTTTGATCTTAGATATTGCCTCTTCCCCATTTTTGAAGTTGTCTCCTTCTAAGTAGATAGAAATTGGGCTTCTCATTCTATCCTCCATTCCACAATCTTTTTCATTTATTTCACCACATTTTCTTTCTAGTTTGTATTCTGCATAATTTTCAATTCATCAATTCCCTTTTCAGCAATGAAAACTCTGCTATTCAGTTCGTCCACTATTTTTCATTTTAAACACAAATATTTTGTACTTTCTCCCAAATTATTCATTTTTCCCAAATTCTTTGTATGCTAATCCTTCCATTTATTGTGTGTGCTGCCTCCTTCCAGTGGAACATTTTCTCATGTAGTTTGTAATTTATTATTGTGAGTTCAACTTTGATAGAAATGATTTTATCGGTGGTAATTGTGCTTGCCATGAGTTGGGGAAATATCAGAGAAAGGTTGTGTGATTACTTCTGTGGAACACTGCAGACCACAGTGTCTTGCATTAGTTTATCAACTTAAGAGAGTCTCAAACCACATGGAAACACACCCACATGGGGATCTGGCTTGGGAACTCAAATGTCCTTAAAAGCCTTTGCTATATAAAGCAGAGACCGTATTTCTTGCTTCTTCCTTAAGACAAGGGCAGAGACTTCTTTGTAATTCCCTTTAAGGGGCAGCTTTGCCAGAATTCAGACTTTGTGTAAGGGTGATAGTTGCAAATCTATGCCCTATCTCCCAAATGGGTATTACAACTCCAGTTTCAAGCTATTATGGTTTATGTAGCCTATACGCGATAGTATTGCTTTATAAGCTGATTGTTCTGGCTTCAAGTTTCTGCTATGTTGGTAATACTTAGGGATTTCCAATTCTTATGTTTGAGCTCAGCTGTATATTTAAAATATTTAGTTTTACATTTTATCCAGAACTTCTATGCATTGGTATTAGGAGGTCAGCCATTTTTAGAAGCCCACATAATCTATAAACCTATTCTCAGGCAAAAATAAACATTTATTGAGTATGTATTTACTTTATATCAGACACCAATGAAAGCACTAAAGATAAAAGTGGCAAATAAAACAGAAGTTCGTATTTTCACAAAGTTTAATTATAGTGGGAGTAGACAGACAATAAACAAATAAACATATAAAATGCCAGATGGTGATAAATGCTATGAAAAAAACAGAATAAGAGAATGGTAGTGTGGGGAGGTAATAGTGGGAAGAATGGCAATGAGACTATTTTAGATGGACGGATGAGGAAAGAACTTTCTATTACAATGACGTTTGAGCAAAGGCCTAAAGAAATAAGAAAGGTAGGTATATGCATATAATGGAGTGTCCCAATGAAAGGAAGCAGCTAGTGCAAAGGATCTGAGATTAGACCATGTTTACTGTGTTCGAGGATCAGCAAGAAGGCCAGTAAGGCACACTGAACAAGAACTGTTGTAGGAAGTCGGGTCAGAGAGGTTTTGTGGAAGTTAAAGTAGATGGCAGGCAAGCTATTTGTGTCTTATAAACCAAAATAAAGACTTGCGGTTTCATTCAGAATGAGATAAACCCACGAAGGGTTTTGAGCACGACAGTAAAATGATCTGATTTGTATTTTGAAATATACCTTTTTGGCTGCTGTATAGAGAATAGACTATATCTATGTCACATAAATCAAATATTGTCACCTTGTTTGCTAAGTGTGAAGTAAGATAGAAAAAGAATTACCTAATAAAGTTTCGCTTTTATAGATCTGAGTTGATTTTTTAGAAACCAAACTGAAATTTCTAGTCAAGTATTAACACTTTTACCTTCTCCTACATCTTATGATTTTTATTTGGGATACATAGGGATAAAGTTGTTTCAAATAAAATTTAAATCAAGTTTGAATTTGAGAATAGGATTAATGCAAATTTCAAATGTAATTATTACTCTAATTCATTCCATTTCTTAGGATATATTTTAAGGTCGAATGACTTCTTTTGAGGACTTCTTTCCTTGATAGAAAATTAATCTTACTCCTAGAGTAGACAGAGTGAGGTTCTCTTTGTCTTGAGTTAAAAAACCTACAGGGAGCTCAAGATTTAATTGTCACTAAGGATATCTTATATTTATAGTGCTTGCTATTTATATATAGGCACATATATAAAATGTTATGTATAAAGATATGTCAAAACATCAGAGAGTATGCATATCCCAGTAGCATTCTACACTCAGTATTATTTGTCAGCAACTGGTACTTGAGCTTTGCAAAAACAGTAGCTCAATTTTGTCAGTATATCTGGAAGTGATCAAATTCAAATTATTGACTCATGTTAATTAAATTAATAAAATTTTTAGTCTCAATGTACATATCACTTCTTTTCAGGGCCTTTCCAGATTCTACAAATCTGAATTAGCTACTCCCCTGGTGCTTGCATAGCATCTTATATTCATTCCTGTCTCAGCATTGTAATTGTTGGTTTATAGACCTTCAGGATGTTTCCTTGATGACTGTGAGCTCTTTGAGGGTAGGAACTGTATTTGATTATTTCTGTAGTAGTACTTTAACTGACACATAAGCACACTCAGTGAATATTTGTTGAATGTATAAATAAATGAATGAATAGAAATCTGATACCTACTAATTAATCTGCAGTGAGGGATAAATCTACCAAGTGGGCAGAAAATTTTATTGGCAATTCAGCCAGGCTTTCCAGGATAAATGTCCACTTGGGAAGCAAATTATAATAAAAAGATTGTGGAATGAACAAAGAATTACAGTGAAGGAAGTACAATGATCTTAACCACTGGAACTTTAAACCACAGTTGCCCATGAAGCCATCTCCACGAAGGATGGACTGCCTGGTGTAGAAGAATAATTCTCAATGTTCCCAAATCTTCTCTAGGCAATTTATGAATTTACACTAAATTCTTATATATTTTTTTCCTCTTCTCTCAGATTTCACATATATCAGTGTCACTTATACCAACCACAACTTCTGTAGCAAGTTATCACAAACTGCATGACTTAAACCAACATAAACTTATTATTTTACAGTTCTAGATATCAGGAGTCCAAAATTGGACCCACTGAACTAAAATCAAGGTGTCTGCAGGGCTCTGTTCCTTCCGAAGACCTTAAGGGAAAATCAGTTTCCTTGCCTTTTCCAGGTTCTAAAGGACACCTGCATTCCTTGACATATGGCCTCTTTCTTCATCTTTAAAGCCAGAACCACAGCATCTTTAAATCTCTCTCAGACTCTGATTCTATCCAAACATATTTTTCTGACTTTTGAAGCACTTTCTAGTTACCCTGGACCCACCTGGGTAATCCAAAATCATCTCTATATATCAAGGATTTTAATTTAATCATACCTGCAAAGTTCATTTTGTCATGTAAGGTAACTTATTCACAAATTGCAGGGAATGAAACATGGACATCTTTGGGGGAACATTATTCTGCCTACCACGACCCTTAACAGGCTTTCTTTAGAAAGTTAAGCCAAGATGTAAGTGATTGAACTGTAAAGTATACTGTTCTCTATTTACATTCTGTCCTGCAAATACATCTAGGACATTTTTTTGTTGTTGTTCCACCAAATGAACAAAGAATTAGAGCAAGGGAAGTACAGTGATCTTAACCACCAATACCTTTAAGTTATGGTTGCAAACATATACAAGCTGTGTTCTAAGGTGTCTGAAGAAAACTCAACATGTTTTTAAATTATTGCTGTTAAATAATGGTAAAAATAATAGTAATAATGACAATAAACTGCTGTCTTTATTGCTGAACATATGAGGCACTAGCCTAGAAATGTTTTATCTCATTTAGTACCTACAATAAAGCAGATGTTAGTTTCTTTATTTTGCAAATAAGGAATCTAAAATTGAGAAAAATGGAAATGCATGCTCAAAGCCACTTAACCAATAAATAATGGAGCTGGAATTCTGTCTCTTTCAAAAGCAGCCATGATTTTTACTAGGTTTGGAGTCTTAGATATATTATTTAACCTTACTGAGTGTCAGATTGCCTAGCTACAAAATGGAAATCGTACCTGTACTTGTGGAAACAAATTTCATGTTATGTGTAATATATGCAAATATGTGATGCAATGACTAATATATAGTATATGCTCACTAAATGTTACTTTTTTATCTAAAAACTGAAACTTAAATCTTATTTCCTACCGCCAACTTTTGGTGGTCATCTACCACTGTTTCATTGCTCCATAATACTCATGACATTAAATAAATAGAATATGTTTTAATATAACCATTTCATCACAGTCAAAACTAAGGCACAGAAAGACAGTGCTCCAACCAGTTGGCAATTTCAACTAATTTGACATGAAATAACATGTAACTGAATGGTAAACACCTTATCCATATAATATGGCATAGCAACGAGAACACGTTTGTGTTATCTATGTTTGTATGCATGTGTGTATTGAGGGGATTATATTTGTACTCATCTCTAAGTGGATGGTTCATGCAGTCTAAGAACAATCAAATTTTAGAGTCACCCCACAGATGTTGCTGCTAGAACCCAGAGTCAACACACTGAGGGTTTTGTTTGTTTTTTGTTGTTGTTTTCTCTCAGGTAAAGCTCCTCAAACTGTCACTATCTATATGTGATCCTTTGGGTCATCACTTTCTTACCAGAACTAGTGCTCCATGAAAATTGCCCCATGAAGTGTTAAAAATGTCTTTTTTTAAAATGGTTGGTTTAAATGCGTGCAAAAATAACTACAACCGTTTCTCATTTTACCTTTTAATCAATTTTGGGTTTCAGTAAAATGAAAAATAAAAACCAAAAACTCTGAAGATGAAAAAGAGCTGTGGCAATTAGGTCAGCACAGTCTTAGGTTTTATCTTTGAAGTAAAGCTTAAGTTGTATCTTTGATAAATAAGTAATGAGGTTTCACACACTGGTCTAAATTATCTAGTCATAACAGTGTTTGATAATAAAAGAGATGTCATTAATAATTGAGAATTAGTAATACCCAGAATGGCTTCTGATAAGCCAAACATTTAGTAGTTCAGTAGGATTTGGTATTGTGAGTTCCAGTAGTCCTGCCTCTGATTTCTCTGGTGGAAGTTGCGACCTAAATAGTTGAAACTTTTGGGCCCCATGCAGAGGAGGAGGACAGCGGAAAGACCAGGCAGGGGCTTCCCTGTTAAATAAATATGACTTTGAAATTTGGGCTCTACTTGGTATCTCCGAACTTCAGTTTTCTTATCTGTAAGACTGGTGTAATATTTCCGCTTTATAGAATTACTGACTGGGAAAACACATGAAAAGGGCCTAGAATGGGGCCTGGTACAGAGTAAGTGCTCCTGAAATACTGGCAGCTATTTTCATTGTTATTCGACGATAATATCAATGCCACATTTGGGGGAATATCTACATCCATACTGCAGTTATGAATAAATTTTCAGAGTCACACTTATATTCATCAGAGTGCATTGTAAGGAAAAGTATGTAATGATCTCCTTTCAGAGTTTATGAAGCTGAAAACATAAACATAAAGTAATCCCAGAATTTAAAGTCACCTAAGTTATAATGATAAGAATGGCACAGTTATGCTTAGAGGATAATATTTCAGTTTCCTCGCTGAGGTCCATTTCTCTAGTATGTCTGAGTTTTTATTAAAGTTCTAAGATAAATGTGTATACTATTGAACCCACTCAGTCAGTCTTTTCTTAAGGACCATCTATCACTTTTAAGTTACCAGGCAGTCTAGCCCTGGAGCTGGAACACGTGGCAGAGACAGATTGCTTGGTTGGAGATGAGGGTGAGTTGGCCACAGAGGTCTTTCTTCTCATCTGCTCTTCATGAAAATATCTGTGACATTGTCTGAGCAAAGCCAAGAGACTTGGTCCTAAATAAACACACAGGCAGACTGCCTTTCCAATGGAGGGTCTAGGGATCCCAGTGAGCAGGCTATGTTAGAGAAAGTTTGACTTTGACATTAAATTCAACTGCTTCAAATGATCTTCACCTGGTTGTTACACTTTTTACTCACCAGTCCTTCCTGAAAACGTAAATCAGGGACATTTATTATGTGTCTGCCATCTCCACTATTAGGCCCTTTGCACATGTTAACTCATTTAACAACCTTATAAAATATTATTGGGTCTTCAGCAATGGATAAAGTAGTTTTCTTATCTTTGAGCAGTTCTCTACCCAAAAAGACCCTTGCAGGGGTGCCTGCGTGGCTCAGATTAAGCGTCTAACTTTGGCTCTGGTCATGATCTCATGATTTGTGGGCTGGAGCCCCTCATCAAGCTCTGTGCTGACAGCTCAGAACCTGGAGACTGATTTGGATTCTGTGTGTGCCTCTCTCTCTGCTCCTCCCTTGCTCGTACTCTGTTTCTCTCTCTCAAAAACAAACATTAAAAGAAGAAGAAGAAGAAGAAGAAGAAGAAGAAGAAGAAGAAGAAGAAGAAGAAGAACAACAACAACAACAACAACAACAACAACAACAACAACAACAAAAACAAAAACAAAGAGACCCTTGCAAAAGATCCCTTCCTAGGAAATGTTGTTGCATCTGCCCCACTTTTCCAACCAATCACTCCTCTGCTCTTTACCACTACCATCTACTCCTATCCCTTAAGTCATTATTAGAACCACCATTCCAGGAAGAGTTTTAGAATGTATTATAGGAGAATCTCTTCAGTTTCACTTTGTATGGGCCAGTTCTTGCTGATTTTCTGCCTTTTCTTTCTTGCCCATTCCAATTAAGCATTTATCCTTGACCTTCCTCCCTGCAGGGGATTCCTCCAGAGTTGCGAGTGATGATGAACTTATTTTTCTTTCTGGTTTACTATGAGTTGCAGATTTTGTTCTCCTTTTCTTTCCTTTAAATATTCACCTACATCCATGTTATCCTGTTTTAAGAATAGGATCCTTAGGGATGCCTGGGTGCCTCAGTCAGTTCAGCACCTGATTCTTGATTTTGGCTCAGGTCATGGTCTCACTGTTTCTGAGATCAAGCCCACATCCAGCTCTGCGCTGACTGCATGGAGCCTGCTTAGGATTCTTTCTGTCCCTCTCTCTGCCCCTCCCCCACTCATGCATGTGCATACGCTCTCTCTCTCAAAAATAAATAAATAAATAAATAAATAAATAAATAAATAAATAAATATTAAACTTAAAAAAAAAAGACTAGGATATTTAGAGGGATGGATAAATTGAAGACCTTTATAATAAAAAAGTCATGTTCCCTAGAAAATGTTCAGGGAATTTTAAGAAAATAAAATGTAATTCAATGCACTTTGAATTTTTCACATGATGAAACCATCAGGCGAGGCAGAACACCTGAGTTCATAACATTGGTGGGGGGCAAAAGCAGGATCTGAAATCAAAAGTCTACTGGGAATAGTACTGGGAATCAGTATGTTTCAATTCTTAAAAAGAAGTATTCCACCATTATTCTAATGGTCTTCCATCATATCATTTATTTCCCCTTAACAAATTACTTCTATAGTGGCTTGATCAGGTAATTATATCACTGAGGACAATTAGGAATTAAAATGTAATTTAGAGGACATTAGTCCAATTTTTACCATTACAGGTAATAAAATCCCTTACATTTACATTGCATTAAAAGTTTATAGAAACCTAAGTATACATGACCATTACTCACAAAAATCCACATGGTATTAGCAAGCTGTTCTCCCAAATACGTAAGTGGGGTATTAAAAGCAAAAAGTACAAATAAAAATTAAAAAAAGAAGAAGGAAAAGAAAGAATCACATAATGAACTCCTTTTCCTCCCATTACTCAGTGTCAGAAAAGTTTGGTTAGGGTCAGCGTACTTTGCCTAAGGCAGGATAGGGCCTGCATTTGTACCTTGGCATGAAGGAAGTACCTTTGTCCACTTGAATTGGGGACAGTTAAGCAAAAGCCATGTGAAAGTCCCAATTCCCACACAGTTTGGTAAGATTCAAGGTCCAGGATGCTCTGGGCCAAGTTCTTAGAGGGCCGGTTAACTTGAAGTCCTCTGTAATAAAGAAGTAAGCACCCCTAGAAAATGTTGAGAGAATTTTAAGAAAATAATCTAAAATGTAGCAATTCAGTTTACATTGAATTTTACAGATGAGGAAACTACAAGGTGAGGTAGAATACCTAGGTTCAGAACATTGGCCGTGGGCAGAAGCAAGATCTATCCAATTTCTCTGTCCAATTTCTCTTCCTGGCTCCCTAGCCTTAGCATTTTTCTATAAACATTTCATAATATATCTAATCAATGACTGTTTTGTGTATATTTTCAATGTTTCATGATTAAAAGCTAAAACACATACATTTTACATTTGGAGATTCATGTTTCCCATACTAGAGTCGTTAGGTGGTAAGGAGCGTAAAAGTTGGAACCATTGTGTCCGCATCTCAGTATAACCAGCTTGAAAATCTGTGGAGCACACAATGAAGGAAACTCAGTTTGGGGAGGTGAGGTGGGTACACTTGCCAAAAATCACATTGTCTAAAGTCTGATGTACTCTATTCAGCAGATAATCAACTTCATAAACAATTAAATGAGAATTATTGTGGGGTCTTAGCAAATATATTTGTGAATTGCTATTTATAATATTTTCTGGATCAGCAAATTAGGACCTTTTTTTTTTTTAAAGGTTGTTTGTTTTTTGGTTAGAGAGGAGAGAGAGAGAGAGAGTGTGTGTGTGTGTGTGTGTGTGTGTGTGTGTGTGTGTGTGTATTAGCAGGGAAGGGGCAGAAAGAGAGGGAAAGAGAGAATCCCTAGCAGGCTCTGTACAGCCAACTCAGAACTAGATACAGGGCTCAAGTTCATGAACTGGGAGATAGTGCCCTGAGCCAAAGTTGGATGCTTAACTGAATGAGCCAAAGACCTTTTAAATGCTTTAGGGCAAGTTTCTGTCTGCCTAGAAGGGTAGTTAGCGTGAGAAGTGTTCTCAACATTTGTACTATGTTGTGTTGGGATTCATGAGCTTTTTAATTGTTTATCTGGTTTTCTGGTCCCAATGCACCCTGACCTTGAATCTTACTGAACTGTGTGGGAATTGAGATTGTCACATGGCTTTTGCTTAATTGTCCTCAGTTCAAGTGGACAGAGATACTTCCTTGATGCTAGTGGACTGCAAATGCAGGTCCTTACCTGCCTTAGGCAAAGTATGCTTAGGTGACCCAGGCTAGATCACATTCCCTGGACAGATTGGAGTCAATGCAAAAATTGGAAAAGGCTCTGAAAAGAAGTTAAGCAGTTCCTTTATCCACACCCCCAGGGGTTTTACCATATTTTCTCCATGTCTGAACCTAATTTTCTGATGTTTTAATCTTTTAAGCTATCCAATTTTCTGGCAGTAAATTCCTTTTTTCCTTAATTTATCTAAAGCTATTTGTTTACCTGCTTTTCTTTTTCTTCCTTGCAACCAAATAACCCTGGCTGAGACATCATCTGTGTGTGAATAGAGTCAGTTGCATGCCTGGGTGAGACCTGTCAGTTATCCCTTCCAACTACCCAATCAAGAGGGAACTGAGGCTCAGAGCAGAATGTTCTTCCTCCAGGGTTGTCCTTGACTGGCTCCTTGTCATACTTCATGTTTCTATTCAAAAATCATCTCCATACAGAGATGTTTTTTAACTGCCCTATCTCATGGTTCCTCTACCTATCACTCGATCACATGACCATGCTTATGTTATTTCCTTCATCACAATCTCTTTTGTTTATTTTTAGCTGTGTATTATATCTTTCCTCCCAAAATGTAATCTCCTTGAGAGTAGGAATCTGGTCTATCTTATGCATCTCTGTATCCCCAGAAATAATGACAACACTTGATACATAGTAGATCATCAGTAATTATTTTAATGAATAAACAGATGAATGAATGAGTACATGAATAATCTTGCCCATGATCACACAGCCCCTGAGAGATAGAGATTAGATTTGGACTGAGGTAACCTGACTGTAGGGTCTACACTCAGCTTCTGTGGGCAGGTTGAAAGCAAGTAGTTAATATCTGTGTGCACACTTGTAACTACATGAGAGAGAGAGAGAGAGAGAGAGACAGAGAAAGAAAGGTGATCAAGAAAACATAAATATTGAGGCCCTGGGCATCTGACTTCATCTCAGGTTGTGGTGTCATTGTTTGTGGGTTTCAGCCCCACATCAGGCTCTGTGCTGACAGCTTGGAGCCTTGAGCTGTTTTGGATTCTGTATCTCCCTCTCTCTCTACCCCTTCCCTGCTCTCTCTCTCTCTCTCTCTCTCTCTCTCTCTCAAAAGTAAGTAAACATTAAAAACATTTTTAAAGAAAACATAAGTATCTACTTTGATCTGCTAACCTGGAAAATGTTTATATTTAGTGCCAACCCAACGATCTTTTAATTTTTTTTTAATTGAGTATAATTATTACTCAGTTTATATTAGTTTCAAGTTATGGCGATTCAACAAGTTTATACCTTATGTTATGCTCACCACAAATGTAGCTACTGTTGGTCACCATACAACACTATTACAATACCATTGACTATATTCCCTTTGCTGTATACCCTTTATCCTGGTGACTTAATCATTCTATAAATGGAAATCTGTATCTCCCACTCTCCTTCACCTATTTTGCTTGCTCCCCACCTCCCTTCCCTCTGGCCATCATCAGTTTGTTCTCTGTATTTATGGGTATGTTTTTGCTTTTTGCTCATTTGATTGTTTTTTCATTTGTTTTGTTTTTTAAATTACACATACAATTGAAAAAATGCAGTATTTTTCCTTCTCTGATTTATTTCACTTACCATAATACCCTCTAGGTCCATCCATATTTTCACAAATGGCAAGATCTCACCCTTTCCTATGGTTGAGTAATATTTTATTTAAAAATTTTTTAATGTTTATTTATTTTTGAGAGAGACAGAGACAGAATGCGAGTGGGTTAGGGGCAGAGAAAGAGGGAGACACAGAATCTGAAGCAGGCTCCAGGTTCTGAGCTGTCAGCCCAGAGCCCCACACGGGGCTCAAACTCACAAGCTGTGAGATCATGACCTGAGCCGAAGTCAGACGCTCAACCAACTGAACCACTCAGGTGCCCCGGGTTGAGTAATATTCTATTGCATATGCATACCACATCTTCTTTATCCATTCAATTTTTGATGACATTCATCTTTTGATGACATCTTAAGATGACTCTTAAGAGAGTAAAACTGTTATTCTTTGTTTTCTTTTGGAGGCAGTAAAGCATTTTCATAAAAGGTCTCCATTAAGATAGCAAATATTTTAGTTTAATATAGCAGTCTGGAGTAGTGTTTATGAGCCTGTAGATTGTATAGAACCTCCCACTTATATAGGCCTTGTGTCTTAGCACATCTTTGGAATAAATGTCATGGATGGAGTAGTAAAAAGTATGGCATTTTTGGCATGGGCAAAATGGTTCCTGGGAAAATTTAAACATCTAAATTGTCACCAGCCCTATTATTAACTAAATGGCTATTCAATCCAAAGTCTCCCATTGTCTGAGATTATGTTAAACACTTAATATACATTACCTCACTTAATCCTTATAAAGCCCTGCGAGACAGACATTATTATCAGTTTTACAGATGAGGTAACTGAGGTTCAAAGAGTTTAAGTAAATACCTATGTAGTGTTAGTGAACTGGACTTCAGCATCAGATTTGGGATTCCCTCATCCAAATTCTTAGCCATTCAACTGTTGAGAATCACATATTAAAACTCTTGAAAAATAACATCATTTATATTTAAACAAATTACTAAAAATTAGACAGTAAATGAGAATCAGTATCTTTGGTGGAAGCAGCCTGGGACTAGTAATTATAAGATGGAGGTCCCAGGTATAACTTTGATACAGTGTGTCTGTGCGACCTTAATTAAGCAGGTCACGCTGTGGAGCATGCTGAAAAAGGCTTGCACCTGACCTGTACATTACTGTGTCCAACCCTAGCTTCACTCTTCCTTTTCTCTTTTGCTTCCAGCAAATCACTTTATTTCCAACCGCTTCAGTTCCCTAACTTTAGGATGAAGAAAATAATACCTGATACAAGTGGGAAGTGAGAAAGATAATCTGCGTTTGAAAACTCTAGAATCTTCTAAGAATGCCCGGGATTGAGATTTTTAAGTAAATGATTGTTTTAGCACTTTAATAGATACCATTTTTATAATTTGGACTTCCTTCTGGCACAAGAGATTGTTGCTTTGGTGTTTCAGCCAAAACTTACACTTATACCTTTTATGTTTTGTTTTGTTTTACGTTTTGTTTTTGACCGGTACCCTTAACAAATTGTTTAGATTAAGTGCTGTTAATGGTATAGTGTGACTGTTTCCTTAACAGTGTTTTAGAATATTGTACTTCTCTTTTGTTTTGTTTGATGCCTCAGTTAGAATATGGGTTGCATTAGGGCGGAGACTGTGATTACTCATGTGTCTTCCCTGAACCCACACGTAATACCTGACACCATTAGGCTGACAGAATTAGTAATACTTAGTAAATATTCCCTTTGGCTCTCCCAGTTTCTTAATCTTTATGGATTAAAATAAAAACACAATGTAAGAAGTATTTCTGAAAATTTAACCCAAACCTAGGAAATGCTGAATATCATGTTAAGATATTTCATAATGTATTTATTGTTGCCTATCACTAGTTTTCTCTTTTAGTTTAGTTTATATGAAGCTGATCGTGGGTACTAAGTAGCCCAGTTTCCACCCCACTGAGCAAGTCCACCTTTAGAAACAATCTGTGAGAGCCTGTAGTGTAGGAAATGATTGTCTTTTCATGTGTGCTTTGTACTTACTTACTTTTTTACCATGAATCCCTCGTTTTTTTTTTTTTTTTCTTCCGGTGTATCATGCATTTTGATTGCCAGTTGGTTATAAGCCAGAGTTCTATCAGGGGACACCTTTTAATATCTCCTTCCTTGAAGCCTACGTGGCTGCCTGCTGTCAGATCAAGGTAATGTGGATCCATGATGGACCTGAACAAAACTGACATTCTGTGCAGGTATGATGGCATTTGAGTGTCATTGATAAGAGATGATTACTTACTTTAATTTCCATGGAGATTGACATATTTCATTATGCAAAATAATAAACATGTTTTATATGAATTCTGAGGTTCCCAAATTCATGACATGAGAATTCTATTTTTATATGAGTCACACAGAGGGCAAATGAGGTTATAATTTTACGTGAATTAAAATTTTAGAGATTTTCTCTGGGGTCTCTTTTGGAGATAGCAATATGTTCTCAGGGGATTCTAATGGACTTCTGGATTTCTAACTCCTTGGTCCCTATGTGTTTTTAGAAAAGCACTGACTTTCTGATTGGACGCTGGGATAGAAAACCAAATCTGAGATGTTTCAGGTAGAGCCCCAACTCTGGGTCTATAGAAGCCATGGGGTACAGTTACAATAGCAATAACCTAAGATTTGGGAGGGCTCAGAATCAGTCCCAACTCTGCTGCTTATTAGCTGTGTGACTTCAGTCAAGTCATTCAATGTCTTAAGTCTCTCAGGTTTCACATATTTTTTTAAAGAATGAATATGATAATTCCTCCAAAATCCCATAGCAATTTATCTCTCTCTCTTATGGGAAGATAAAGGAAGGCATACTGATATTAATTGAATATTTTCTGTATGCAAACCTTGTGCTGAACACTTTCATGTTTGTCATTTAATCTACATGACAAAGTTATGCCATTATCTATTTGTTTAACTAATGAGGCCACTGGGAATCAGACTTTAAGTGCTTAACCAAGATGAGAGAGCCAGTCAGATAATAAAGGGAAAATTCAAATGTAAGTCCCCTACTACTGCTTAACCTGTATCTCTTCACTGTAAATTCCTGGCTCTGTAAGATTTCCCTTACTACCTCACAGTAAGTAAATAGACCATTCCTTTAGTCAAAAATGGTCGCTATGTAGCATATCCAGGTACTGGTAGGGACATTAGAGATACAATGTGAAGTTAATTATCAAGTCATGTCTCTCATGGGACTTCCTTTTTTTCCCCCAGTGAACTGTGAATCATGTGAGAACAAAATAAGATAACATAAATGAAAGAGGTTTGGAAAGCGTAACAAATTGAATATATCCTTAGGGGTTATTTTTAATGTAGAATAAGTTTTCCCTTGGATTGACTTTGGATATTTTTCAGTAAAAAGCTCCATACTGTCCCCATGTATGACGATAAGACAGTGTCTGAATAAAAGTTCATGTTGTAAAAAGCAGCAGTCAATCTGGCAGTGAATCTTGCTCCTTTTAACCAAGGTAAAAGAAAATCTAGATTCAGTGACATGACATATGTGTGCCATAAAAGTTAGGGTCATAGTGGTAGTTGGTTACTAAGGTTAAGTCCACTTGTCTGTGGTCCATCCATTTAGCAGGCACAAAATGCCACAACCCACAGCAATGTTGGGACGTTACCACTCTGATTCAAATGTTTTGTCTTTCTTAAAATGTACAAAACTCACACCAAGCTGTATTACAACATGCATCTAAGAATGCAACAGACATTGTTCACTGATCCTCTTGCAAAAAAGACTTCTTTCCAGGCAATTGAGAAAACGTGAAGCTAGATGAAAAGGTAATGAACCTTGTGGTTCAGGAGGTTGGTACATTCTGAACTTCAGTACCCTCATTCAGTCAGAAGGAAGTTTCAGTAAACCCGTTTCCTATTAGGAACCTGGAACATTCGCACCACCTACACAGGGCTGCTCAGGTGAGCCTAGCTCAGCACAGCTAAGATGCTTGGTGGTACTCAAAAAGACAGAGGATGTAATGACCTTCCTCATCCCCAATCCCATATCCTCACCTGAGTCCCACTTGTAGATTAAACCTTGCTCTGGACCTTGAAAGATACCATGACTGAGGAGAATATGAGGAACACTAATTCTATGGCTCAATAAAAACAGTATCAGATCATCCTTGTTCTTCTAATATTGTGCCTGCTTGCTGCCCTTTTATCATTTTTCATACATAATTACCTACTATGAGCCATTGCTGCTTGAGTGAGCAAGGCTGAGACCATGACTTCACAGAGCTTGCAAAGTAGTAGATGCTAATAGAGAGACAAGAAGGGGTACTGTAGGAGTACTGAGCAGGAGAACCTCACCCCATTTGATGATAGACACAGAATCTTCTTAAAATCAATGATAACTAAGCTGGCATCATTCTTTCATTTATACAACAAGGATTTATTGAATGTCTGGCAGTCACTGTTTAAGGAACAGGCACAACAATGAAATGAACAAGATCAAGTCCCTTTACTTATGAAGGGAAACCATGCTAAATACTATAAACTTGAAGGTGATGTTGAGTTCGGTGAAGGAAAATAAAGCAGAAGGGAAATGCTGGTTCAGAGTTGTGCACCTAGTAAGATGGCCCCTTTATGTTAGAGTAGTCAGATCCGATTTCCCTAACTCTGGGGTAATATTTTGAGCAGAGACCTGAAGAAAATAAGGAAGTAATCCAACAAGATATCTGGGCACAGGAAACCAAAAGCACATGGACCTGGAGACAATAACCATTGTGCCAGAGGAATAGCAAATATGATCAAGGGGGAGAGTAGTAGGAAATGAGGTCAGAGATGACCTGGGGGAAGAGTACATAAATTCTTATAGGACATGATGGGACTTCAAATGGACAACTATTGGGGGATTTTTGACAAAGGGTGTGACACAAAGGGTGTTTGTAAGAGGGGTGTGTGTGTGTGTGTGTGTGTAAGCATGTGTGAGCATGTATTGTGTGTGTGTGCTCAATAGTGGTAGAAGCAGAGAAGAATGATGAGAGAAAAATGTAGAATGGTAAATAATTTTATAATTACTCTTGGTGAAATAGAAAGCCACTGAAGGGTTTTAAAAGGAAAAAGAACAAAAAATGGTTGAAGTTGGATATAGGGACACTCCTTTGGAAGCTGTTGCATCAAGTCAAGCTTGGCCTCCAGATAGATTCCTATAGAAGCCTAGATAACCCATCCAGCACTCTGATCCCCTTACTCTGCATGGCTCCAGCTTCTTCCGGTTATAGCTGAGGTTCTGCTCACCACTGCCCAGTGTACCTGGCTAGTACCATGCTGGAATCACAGCTTTTCACCTGGCCCTAGTCCCTGAAACCATCTTTATCCATCAGTCATCATCACTTGTGTCCCCCTGGGACTTTGCAGATCACCTGCTTAGGGTGCAGCTCAAAGCCTGACATAGTCCTGACTCTAAACTTTTCCCCATCCACCCAAGTCAGTTTCTACATACATGTTCCACTCCCTTGAAGTGTCCTTGTGGCCACAGTCTCAGACTTCCCTGATATGGATAGTTTCTCAGCAACTATCAAAAAGAAGAAAATCTGCTATTTAATATTCTACTCTAAAGTCAAAGTATGTCATAGACAGATGTATTCTTCATCTCTACCCTTAACACTGCTCCATTTAGATCACTTTTCACCTTCTTTCTCCCCTTTCTCCAGGCACCAAGTGCACAGTGGTTCCAGCCAAAAAGCATGGACTACAGATTTGTAAGAGTTAGAAACTCCATATATTATCTTCTGCTTTCCCCTTATTACACACTAGAAGCATTTGCCTTTTCAGAGGACCCTGCAAAGAAATTGAGGGCACAATGTGTACAATGCTTATCAGTCTTCAATGATGGGTGTTGAAGTATCTAAGAGGGAGATAATTTTGAGCACATTCGTCTTCTCTGCCTTTGACATGTCATGACAGTGGTATCTACTGCCCACCCTGTATGCTTGTAAAGTGCCTCACCTTTATCCACCAAATCCATTCATTGATCTAACTACATTAGACTATAACAAGGCTCTTTTTTTTAAATTTTTTTTCAACGTTTATTTATTTTTTGGGGGACAGAGAGAGACAGAGCATGAACGGGGGAGGGGCAGAGAGAGAGGGAGACACAGAATCAGAAACAGGCTCCAGGCTCTGAGCCATCAGCCCAGAGCCTGACGCGGGGCTCGAACTCACAGACCGCAAGATCATGACCTGGCTGAAGTCGGACGCTTAACCGACTGCGCCACCCAGGCACCCCTAACAAGGCTCTTTAAATCTCGTTAGTTCTGGTCCAGGCCAAGATGCTCACCTCAGCAAAAATGGTCCTTTCAGATGGCATGTTCCTGATAAAGTGAATGAGAAGATATGAAGTATCATTAGTCTCTTCTTGAAACTTCCATTTTTTTTGAAATGTCTATCACAGTAGCCATTGTTCTAAGCACTTCATGTACATTATCAGGGACCCAACAAAGTAAAGATTATCATCCCTAATTTAGAGTTGAAATCCCCACCATGTCCTACATGGGCCTATGAACTCTTGCTCCCCAGGCCAACTCTGACCTATGCTAATGGTAGCATGGGGATTGAACCAATGCCCACTCACTGTTTTTCTGGAGTTAAACACCTTAGAAGGAGGGCATTCTTCTCCCTACTATAGTATCCAAGAACCTGGACAATGTGTAATACATAAAAACACCCCCAAAATAGGAGCTGTTATTATGAGTCAGATAGGGACTGGCTGGAGAGAATGGGGGTGGGTGGGTGATGAGAAAAGGCAGGTTATGAGTAAGTAGGGGGAAAGTTGCCAAACATACCAATTTCAAAACCTACCACTATTTACAGTTAGAGACACAAGGACTGAACTTTTCTTTGTTCTGCTGAGCAAAACTAATTTCTTTGCTTGGTAATGGAAGATTACTTTTATGTAGATAGCAAAATATATCAAGAGTCTGAGTGAGCCTCTGCCCAAGGCAGAGATTCCTAGTGAGTCAGTAGTGATCAACTGGGTGATACTTGGATCTGATTTGTTTAATCCACTATCACACCAGGTCCCCATGCTGATGGACATTTCAGTTAGGAAAGGAAATGCGACTGGAAATCAAGACTTCTATTCCCATTTTGTCTCACATTGTCAGTCACTATTCTATATCCTTCCTTCCCAGTGATCTTTTCATTTTAAGGTAATGGAAGGCTGTTCCCCTTGTCAAAACTTCAGGGGTCCCACTATTAGAATCATGACATGATTATTTTTTTAAACTTGCTTATTTGTTTTGAGAGAGATAGAGACAGTGCAAGCAGGGGAGGTGCAGAGAGAGAAGAAGAGAGAGAATCCAAAGCAGGTTCTGTGCTATATATATGAATACATATATACATGTACACATGCATATATGTATTCCTCTGGTCTTATCGTTGAAAATTTTTATTGGAACTAAAATGAAAAATCACAGAACACTTCACTTAAGCCAGTAGTTCTCATCCTAAGAGTCCCAGACCCACTGCACTCCTTGAATCTAGTAAAGATGAAGATAATAACTTGATGATGGTGGTGATGTTGATGGTGGTGATGATTATGATGAGGATAATAATGATGATAAAAACAGCAGCTAATATTTACTAAATATCCTAGGCATTGCACTAAATATTTTTACATTCATAATCCTTACAACAGCCTTTTAAGTTATGGGCTATTATTTTCCCTGTTGTACAGCTGAGGAAACTGATGCTTAGTGAGGTTAAATACCTTGTGTGGGGTGCCACAGACATTAAATGCTATGACAGTATTCAAATTCAAACCTGCCTACTACAAAGCCTGTCTTTACCATGCTACACTCAATATTTCAAGAAACCTGATCCAATAGAACATTGACTCTACAAAAATCTATATTATAAATAAAGTTACAAGTTCCTTTACTTTTGGCTGAAGTTATATGATCTACTCTGCTAACAACGATTTGCTCTGCCTGATTAGAAGCTTGTCATGTTGGTTCCAGATATACTTGAATGTTGTTAAAAACACAGAGAGAGAACCAAATCATCACCACAGTTGGCTTGGTAGGGAAATTCAGCACAGGGAATCTATGAGGTAAAACAGTAAATTAAAACCTTTTATTGATATTTGACAATGGGTGCCTCTGTTCTGAAATGTAATGTCTTCCAGCCTAAAAAGTCTTAAGTTTGTATTTCTGGTGTGTGAAATGACATCAATATCCTATTTCATAAATTCTATTGGGTCATACATTTTTACCTCTTGTTTATTTAAAATGTCTTTTGAAAAGCCTCCAGAACACCACAGTCTTTCTTTTCTTTAGCAACCATCTCTACAATAGAAAAAGAAAGTAGCAAACTTCCCCTGCAGTAGGAAACAAAGTCAAAAGATTTAAATGAGAATGTGGGTTTTGGATAAGGAGCTTAGTCTAGGATCAGACCATAGCATCAGGGAGAGTGAATTGGGTGAAAAACCCGTTTGACACTGGCAGTGTGAAGGTTTTAGAAAGGGTTATAGAAAGAAAAGTATTACTGCAATTTTTCAGAACCATGGAACTTAACTGCAAGTGGGAGTTGGAAGTATGTTTAGAACTTTAAGATGGGTACTGTAGGCCGTGAGCAAAACTGCCAGTTGCATTGGCATCAGAAATGGTCCAGAGGAAACTTCTCAAAGATGGCTGCCTTATGGAAGCTGTGTTAGAGCCATTATAGAGGCCTGATTATAAACAAGCAAGGTGTGGTTATACAACTATCCTCCTCCCCTCCTGGACGAGGCCTCTGCCTTATTAGTACCTGCCGCTAGCTTCCAATTTCCCCTGACACTGGCAGTGTGTCCTGACATTCCATCTTCTCCCACCCTTTTGATTTTATGTTCAGAAATAGCTCTGGCATCTTAGTCTTGCTGATTTCTCTCTGATCACTCCTTTGGTAATTGGGAAATGATTACCTTTTTAGGTCATTCAAAGTGCTTTGATCAATATTCATTCACTCACCTAGCCAATCAGCCAACAAACATTTCTATTTATTATATTCCAGGCACTGTAATAGGGATGAAGATGTAGCTGTGTTAAAATAATGCATCTGCATGCCAAGGAATAAGAGAGGAAGCCAGATAGATCTATAATGGAGATGAGGAAGGCATTATCAGCATCCATTATGTGCAGATGAGAAAACAAAGGCTCCAAGGTTTTAAATCACTTGTCCTATTAGGTTTTATCTTTAGCCAATACCACCTTTAACTCTAGAGTCACAGACCAACACAGATGCCAGGTGCATATTTGCTGAATGGACCTAGAATGGAAAGCAAGCTGTGTGGTCTGAGTAATGGGTTGGTATGACTCAGAGGAATATTCTCAGCAGGAACTTCTGACCAAGAGATGGCAGGGATAAGTCATGGGCAAAATGTTTCTTCTCATTTATTGTGTGTGTATGCCCTTGACTAAGAAGCAGAAAAAGTAGGAGTAGAAAAGAAATCCTGTAACTCTGTCTCTGAGGTGATTCACTGGTGAAGAAGATACTTCTTAATTGTTTACAAAGACTGAAGCAAGCCTACTTGGCTTCACACCATAGTTTTACCAGTAAATTTCAGACCACTTCAGTAAATGTTTTAATCTCTTGGAGGCTCACTTCACAATATACAAAAACCAAGATTATAACCGAAGCCATCTTAGAGCATCTGTGAGAATTAAATGAGGTCACACACACACACTCCTCACTGACACACATACATGTGCACACATATGCTTACACAGATACACACATGTGCACACATGTTCCTGCACTCACATACATGCATGTGCACACACATACACCCATGCTCACACACACACAATTTAGAAGGTCCAGTAGAATGAACTGTATAGTGGTTACTATCCTAACTCTCCAATACTCCAGAGGATGGAGGGTGTCAAGAGAATAGAATTAAGCACCATTTGGTAATATTTGGTTTTGAACTACCATAGACACATGTTTCATGTCCTTTTCTTGTAATTCTCATTACTTTTCTCAAAGTACCTTTAGATCTAGTATGTAAACCTGTGTTTCTTTTGCACAGGCCTCTATTTCTTTTGCCTACTCCCATTGGCCAATAACAAGTTGCTAGTCTGCTTGTTTTCTGTCAAGATATCAATAGCCTATTTTAGGGCTGAAAATTAATCTCCACCAAAAGTCATCAAGAGCTGTGATTAAACAGATGCCAGGAGGTTATTAAACCAGGACTCAGTTCTCCTGAGCTTTTCACTTAAGAGTATCACTCAGTCTGCCCTGACTTCTGCCCAGTCCTCCTTCACTTTGCAGTAATGAAAGTTAGAAAATGTATATTTCACCTCTTCTCCAGATTCCTATCTACCATCATCCTGTTTTTTCATTTATATTAAGTTTTTTATTTTAAATCCAGTATAGTTAACATACAGTGTTATATTAGCTTCAGATGTACAATATAGTGATTCAACCATCCTATACATTGCTCAGCGCTCATCATGATGAGGGTACTCTTAATCCCCATCACCTGTTTCACCCATCCCCCCACCCTCTCCCCTCTGGCACCCATCAGTTTATTCTCTATAGTTAAGGGTCTATTTCTTGGTTTGTCTCTCTCTCTTCCCCTTCCCCCCACTTTGTTCATCTGTTTTGTTTCTTAAATTCCACATATGAGTGAAATCCTATGGCATTTGTCTTTCTCTGACAGACTTATTTCACTTCGCTTTATACTCTCTAGTTCTATCCATGTTGTTGCAAGTGGCAAGATTTGCATTTTTTCTGACCAAATAATATTCCATTGTATGTATATAGATACATGTATATACATATATATGTGTGTGTGTGTGTGTGTGTGTGTATATATATATACATATATATATATATATATGTATATATATATATATATATACCACCTTCTTTATCCATTCATCTATTAATGGGCACTTGGGCTACTTCCATCATTTGGCTTTGTACACAGTGCTTCAATAAACATAGGAGTGCACATACCCTTTCAAATTAGTGTTTTTGTAGTCTTTGGGTAAATACCCAGTAGTGTGATTACTAGATTATAGGGTAGTTCTGGAAACTCCCTACTGTTTTCCATAGCAACTGCACCAATTTGCATTCCTACCAACAGTGCATCTTGACCAATACTTATTGTTTTCTTACCATCTTCCTGTCTTAATAGAATTATAAAATAATATTTTCACTGTATAAAAGCAGTTTCTACTAAGGAACTCAAAATCATGTACCAGATTCTGTCTTAGGCATTTTACTAATAAAATTTTATTTAATCCTGGCAACAATCCTGTGATATAGCTACTATTTTTTCCATTTTACAGATGAGAAAACTGCGGGCTGAAGAATCTGCCCAACACCACAAATCTATCAAACTACAGAGCTGGGATTTGAATCCATTCTCTCTGACTTAAGAGTTCATCTTCTTATTAATTAATTAACATTCTTCTTTTCCAAGATTTGTTAAAGAATGCCGTTTCATTCTTTCTTTTTTTTTTTTTTTAATTTCTTTTTTTCTTCAACGTTTTTATTTATTTTTGGGACAGAGAGCGAGCATGAACGGGGGAGGGGCAGAGAGAGAGGGAGACACAGAATCGGAAACCGGCTCCAGGCTCTGAGCCATCAGCCCAGAGCCTGACGCGGGGCTCGAACTCACGGACCGCGAGATCGTGACCTGGCTGAAGCCGGACGCTTAACCGACTGCACCACCCAGGTGCCCCTCATTCTCTTTCTTAATAGAATTCCTTCAAACATTTCTGAAGATATTTTCTATTTTCTTGTATCTTCCCTTTGGCTCTTCCTCCTTTCTCCTTTTCTGATTTTTCTGCCCTTCTTCTCCACCCCCTTTTCCTCTTCTTCTCCACTTTATCTTCTTCCTCCAAGGGCAAAAATAATGCTAATGCATAATAGAAAATGTTGACCATTATAAAGAAAAGATATTTCTAATATGGGTGGTTAGGAAGGGTTTCCTGGAGGAGGTAGATTTTGGGCTGAGGCCAGGTGGCATTTGCAATGCATATTAAAGCCCATGCAAATCATTTGGGAAAGAAGGCTTTTGTGAATACAAGCATCATACTGGCATTAATGGGGACGGTTGGTGCCAGCATTTCAGTTTGGTTGAAATGAAGAGTGACTAAGGGAAATTATTAGGAGCCAGCCAGACTTTGGGTAATAAAGTGGGCTAGTTTGAGGAGAGCTTGGTATATCAATGTTAGCAGTTTGGGCCCCACTGTAGGTTATGGGTAGCCATGATATATTTTTAAGCATAGACACCGCACTATCAGAGAATTGTCCTTCAAGAAAAAATGATCTTCTGACAGCATATAAGATGAATTAGAAGAAAAGGAAATTAGAGGCAAAGTGGTAGTTTGGCTATTGTCAAACATGATTTCTGCCAAAACACAACTGAAGGATGACATTCATATCCATACAGACCAAGGGTATACAGCTTCTTTTCAATAGCTGAAACTCCACCCATTTTTCTGTTCTCAATAAAGCATGAAGATTGGGATGCAAGTGAGTTAGCGTCCTGTTGTTATGATGATGGACTTAGACTTTCTCTCATTTATTGTTTTTCAGATTTTATTTAAATTCCATTTAATTAACATACATGTAATATTAGTTTCAGGGGTACAATATAGTGACTCAACACTTCCATACATCACCCAGTGCTCATCACCAGTGCAGTCCTTAATCACCATCACCAGTTTCACACATCCCCCACCTTCCTCCCCTCTGGTAACCATCAGATGGTTCTCTGTAGTTAAGAGTCTGTTTCTTGGTTTGCTTCCCTCTCTCTTTTTCTTCCCTTTGTTTTGTTTCTTAAATTCCACATATACATGAAATCGTGTGGTATTTGCCTTTCTCTAATTTATTTCACTTAGCATAATACTCTCTACATCCACCCATATTGTTTCAAGTGGCAAGATTTCATTATTTTTTATGGTTGAGTAATATTCCAGTGTGCCTGTGCGTGTGTGTGTGTATCATATCTTCCTTATCCATTCATCAACTGGTAGACACTTTGGCTGTTTCCATAATTTGGCTATTATAAATAATGCTGCTATAGATATCAGGGCACATGTATCTCATTGAATTAGTAGTTTTGCATTCTTTGGGTAAATACCAGTAATGCAATTGCTGGATTGTAGTACTTCTATTTTTAACTTTTGAGGAACCTCGTTATTCTTTTCCAGAGTGGCTGCACAAGTTTGCATTCCCACCATCAGTACAAGAGGGTTTTCCTTTCTCCATGTCCTCACTATATCTGATGTTTCTTGTGTCATTGATTTTAGCCATTCTGACTGGTGTGAGGTGATATCAACATGATATACACCATATTAGTAAAAGAAAGGTTAAAAACCATATGATCATTTCAGTAGTTGGAGAAAAAAACACTTGCCAAAATACAACATTTATTGATGATAAAAACCCTAAACAAAGTAGGTTTAGAAGGAACATATCTCAACATACTAAAGGCCATATATGAAAAACCCACAGCTAGTATCATCCTGAGTGGGGAAAAAACTGAGAGCTTTTCCTCTATAGTCAGGAATAAGATGAGGATGTCCACTCTCATGCTATCATTTCACATAATATTGGAAGTCCTAGCCACAGCAATCAACAGCAACAACAAAAATATGAGGCATCCAAATCAGCAAGGAACAGGTACAACTTTCACTTTTGCAGATGACATGATGCTCTATATAGGAAACCTGAAAGATTCCACCAAAAAACTGCTATAACTGATAAATTAACTCAGTAAAGTCATAGGACACAAAATCAATGAACGGAAATGTGTTGCATTTCTATGCATCAATAATGAAACAGCAGAAGGAGAAATTAAGGAATTGATCCCATTTACAATTGCACCAAAAACAATAAGATACATAGGAATAAACCTAGACACAGAGGTGAAAGACCTATACTCTGAAAACTATAACACACTGATGAAAGAAACTGAGGATGACACAAAGGAATGGAAAGACATTCTTTCATGTATTTTAACTAAATTATGTCCAAACTTTGCTTTTGTTAAGATTAACCAATTTCTTAAAATCCATCTCCTTACTCTTTATATCATACAAGAATGCCAAAGCCTCTGGTTGAAAGATCATGGCTAAAGGCCCCTGGTGTTGATTAGGATCGTGATAGTGAAATTAAAGAAAAGAAGATGAACATGAGAGAAATCATAGGAACAGAATTGAGAAGAGTTAGCAGTTTATTACACTTGGGGCCAAAAAGAAGCTTCAGAAAAGCTTTCAGAGGCAGAAACTGGTGCTCCAGTGCCAGTAAGAAGTTAGGTAATCAAAAGTGGGTGGTTTAGGAGGGAAACTGTTGAGTCCAGTTTTGATAAAAAAAAATATGCTAATCAGATATATACTGCATTTAACATCATTCGTACTAAATAGAGTATACCCTGAGGATTTAAATAAACTTGCACTTCTTCACCATCAGGCACCTTGTGTTTCCTTCACTAGAAAGGGAATGAAGTGTTTAGTGGGATATATTTAGGAAGCACACTTTAGACAAGAATATTGGATGGCTTCAGAAAAAAGGAAGTGGTAATACTCAAAGGGCATAGCAAATACAAATAAAGTTGCCCGTATCTAAAAATGTAGAATAAAGAGTCACCAATATCCTTGAGAACATAAGTAATGACTGCTTAGACCAAAGCAAGATCATAGCTAACAAAAGAGAAAAAGACCACGGTGAAGTTTGTTTTATACAGCCACAAATTTTACAATGTCTTTATCCTCTAAATCTCAAAGATAAAGACCTACAGAATAGATCTGTGATATAGTGGTAAGAGGCCAAACAACTAATTTGAGCCCTCTCTGCAATTTATTAAACATATAATTTTGGGTGAAGTTATTCAATGTATCTGAGCCTCGTGAGCTATTGTTATTATTGACATTTGCACAATTGTGCTGGATTATCTCATTCACACATATTCTAGTTAATATACCTTGCTTGGATACTCTTGAAAAAGAGGAGGCATATCTTTATTGCCTAGATGATACTTAGTTTATTGGGTCAATTTTATAAATATTCAACATGCATTTAGATGTAAAAATTATACACTTTTTAGCACCTCAGGTAAGCTATAATATTTGTTATTTCTATCAACCTTGTCAGAAATCTTAATCTTCCTTCTTTGCCTACTGTAGGATAGTTTCATCATTGTCCCTTTAAGCCACCTAAAGTGAATGTCCTCTATGACATAGCCCCACTCCTTTGGATTCCAGCCCACTCTCTGGCTAAGAGGCAGTGAGTAAGTGAGGGTGTGATGGGGAAGTGTCTTAAGCTGCTTTGCAAATGTTCTTGCCTATGAAAAATGAGTGGTGCTGGTCACACAAAGAAGAGCAGTTAAAATGGGAAACCACCTTTGTCTGTGGGCTAAGGAAAGGTATCCTTCTGCTGGACAAGTCACAGCCTGGAAAGCATACACCCTACAGCAAAGACATCAAAGCCTAATGGCTCTTGTAGAATATCATGTCATGTGCAAAAAATGAAATTTTGACATCTTCGTTGACAATTTTAATATGTTTTATTTCATTTGGTTGTCTGATTGCTGATGCTAGGACTTCCAACAATGTGTTAAACAACAATGGTGAGAGTGGACATCCCTGTTGTATTCCTGATCTCAAGGGGAAAACTCTCGATTTTTCCCCATTGAGGATGATATTAGCACAAATCTCATTCAGCATCCTGGCTTTGACCACAGCCATCAACCAAGGCTTTCACCAACTGTAGCCAGCTCTGGAAGTCAGCTCATCATCCCTACCCAACCTGTAATCACCTTACATCCCAAGAATTTCCTCCAGTAAGGCCACTGTGTGCCTAATTGCTAGTGGAGCTTCCTTCTCTCCCCATTTTCTTTCCAATCCCACTGTCATAATGGAACTTTGCAGAGCTTTTATCTGTTCCTCAGTTTTCACTTTCAGTAGCTTGTTGGTAATTTAAAAGACTAGATTCCAGTTCAGTCTGCCTTGTTTGTGTTTCCTTTTGTTTTCTTGAATGTAGCAGCTATGTTGGAAGTTCCTTTCATGACAGTGAGGAAAAAATTACCAGAAATATTAAATGTAGATTTACAAATAAGTCTTTACTCTGAAATTCAAGTTCATTGCTGGTTGGGTCTAACTCTGCCTCTCTAGTCACACCTTCCACCAATCTATTTTCTCCGGTGAAATGGATTCTCTTTCTGGCATATATTAGACACTTTTTGCCTCCATGCTTGTTCATTTGCAATGTATTCTATCTTCCTCAGTTGGTTAGATTTCTTTTATCTCAGCCTGTTGAAATCCTCCCATCTATTTTTCAGTACTATTTTATTTACTTATTTTTTAAAGTTTATTTACTCTGAGAGAGAGCGAGAGAGCGAGCAAGGGAGTGGCAGAGAGAGAAGGAAGGAGAGATTCCCAAGTAGGCTCTGTGCTGATAGTGACACAGGGCTCTATCCCACAAACTGTAAGGTTGTGACCTGAGCCAAAATCAAGAGTTGGATGCTTAACCAACTGAGCCACCCAGGTGCCCCTATTTTTCAATGCCATTTTAATGGTACCTCCTTAAAAAAGCCTTTCCTCACTTTCCAAGCTGTGTCCTGCACTGAATCTTCTTGACTTTTCTTAACTCTCTTCTTCTGGCCCATCTTATTACAGCCATCTGTGTATTTCTCTTAACATTCTTACTGGTTTGTAAACTCCCTAAGGCCTGGGCAGCATTTTATTGTATTTTATAGTATCTTGCAGGTCATAATTTATGTTTCACAATACCTCTATTTAGGAAAGGTTGAAATGAAAAGCTTTCAGAAAATGCCTAATTTATTAGGCTGTGTGCTATTATTATTTTTTTCTAAGTAGGCTGTATGCCCAATGTGGGTCTTGAACTCATGACCCTGAGATCAAAAGTCATATACTCTACCAACTCAGTCAGGCACCCTAATATATTACTTTAGAAATGTGGTAACAAAAATATATGTAAACTCCCACCTGTATACACCCACAGATATTCTCTGTCATATTTTTGTTGTTGGGCTTGTGATGCCAATAATGCTAATCCTTGTGTACATATAATCACAGTGGCTAAATTTTATCAAGCATTTTATTTATGCCAGGAAGTGTGCTAAATATTTTTAAGTAAACAATAATTTCAAAGACACTGAGTTTGTCGTTTATCATGAATTACCAGATGTGTTGTGTTGCCTTTGGAATCTTTATATTTTAGAACCAAGTAAAATAATGGTAACTTTCAGGCAAATCCAAAGTCTGAAAAGGAAGACTAAATGGCTATTGATTAATCCTTCAGTGCATTTCCCCATGTTTCTGTTGTTTTTTGGTTGCCTAAGAAATTAGGTAGATGAAGTTAAGATATTTCAGCTAGATATTTCTTCTGAAAACAAAACAAAACAAAATTTCCTTATTATTCACAATTTGATGGAGTGTATTTCTTATGATTATTTTCCTTGATCTTCTTAGGTCAAATTAAGAATTTATATATGGGGTGCCTGGGTGGCTCAGTCTATTAAGCATCCAACTCTTTGTTACAGTTCAGGACATGATTTCATGGTTTGTGAGTTCAAGTCCTGTATTGGGCTCTGTGCTGACAGTATGGAGCCTGCTTGGGATTCTCTCTCTCTCCCTCTCTCTCTGCACCTCTCCTGCTTGTGCTCTCTCTCTCAAAATAAATAAACTTAAAAAAATTAAAAAAAAATAAGAAAAATTTATATGCTCCTCATATGGGGGCTTATTAATTATACTACATCACCAATGTAGCAGAAAGCACATTGCCTTCTGTGAGCTTACTGAGAGTGGAGTCTTGCATGTCTTTGTATGTCTTATGCTTAACTTAATGTTGCTATGTAGCATGTGCTAAATAACTATATAATGAACTACTGCATGGATGGAAAGATGTTTCTGCACTTTTATCTTGGGATGCCCAGTTTTTTTAAGCCAATAATAATGAGCTTCCTTAGTGACAGAGATTACTTCCTTACTCCAAAGACATTCATAGGGCACTGTCCTGCCTTAGCTCAAAAGATTTTTACCTTCCTTTCTTTCTCTGGGAATGAAAACTGTTATTTCAGGCAGATTTTTACAACTATTTTCGATAGATAGAATTCATCTTTTTACTCACATAAATGTATAAATAATTAATCCAACAACTCACACCACCTTGCCATTTGGGGACTTAATTTTGCTGTGTGCCTAGGAAGGACCTATGCAAAAGCAAATTCAGCAAGGACCTCCAAGATGCTCCCATTTTTGGACAGTTTATTCAGAGGAGAAAAATGGAACATCATAGGTTGATTTTAGCCCATCTTAACTGAAACCCACTGACTCTGGTTAAACCTGATTTGGAGGAATGATGTAACAAAACAGAGTCTGAAATCTGAGCTGTTTGAGCCTTGCTGAAGCTCTCTTGAAAGCCTGTTCACAGATTATTTTTGTACCACTTAATCCCTTATTGATATTGGATATAAGAACAGGGAAGTTATGGCGAAGAGCAGTGTTCCCCACCCATTTGCCATCTGTGCATTGCTTAGTCTCCTACTAGTTCTGGCCAATAGATTGTGGGAAAAGTGATATGCATCATACCCAGGCCAAAGCATAAAGGTATACCTTCCCTCCAGTATGATCTCTTCCTGACACAGAGGTTGAAGAGGCCTCATGTTCCAGATTCTGTAGCTACAAAATATGGAGTCTGTTGGTTTATATCCCTGAATGACTACGCAGAGCAGAATGCCCTGCTGACCTACAGTGAGGTAGCGTGAGCGAGAAGTGACCTAAGTTGTATTAAGCTACTGAGAGGTCTGGGTCACTGTGTTCTCACAACAAACCTCACCTAACGTAGCACGATGGGAGGGAGGATGAGAATTAACATTTATTGAGCACCCACTATGTACCTCTGTTGTACTATGATCTTCATATGGCCTGTTGTTTCGGTTATTTTGTTTCTCACATAACTTCTGTCAGTTAATTATTATAACCCCATTTTGCTGATAAATAAATTGAGGCTTTGAGATTTGACAACCTCAAAGGAAAGGAAAATATAGAGATGGTCTGTTGGTAAGTTTCTATTTGAGTTTCAACCCCATCCTGTTTCAGTGACACTAGTTGGCTTCCATTAACATGTACTTGCTTACTTTTTAAAAACTTTTTTCTTTGTTTACTTATTTTGAGAGAGAGACAGAACAAGTGGGGGAGGGGCAGAGAGAAAGGGACAGAGAGAATCCCAAGCAGGCTCTCCACTATCAGCGCAGAGCCCGATGTGGGGCTTGAACCCACAAACTGTGAGATCATGACCTGAACTGAAACTGAGAGTTGTACACTTAACTGACTGAGCCACTTAGGCGACCTTGTACTTGCTTTTAAGGCCAATAGAAGTTTTGAGTAAGCACAACCGATGCTCTGTTGTCACAGCCTACAAAATCTCTCTATTCCCAAGAAGAAGCTATCAGTACAGAGTGTCACCTAGAATGGGTACTAAATACCCTGAAGGCATGAGCAACTGATAATTCTGTGGTCCAGACTAAGGTCCTTTGTGTGCAGAGACTACTGTCAAAAGAATCCAGCCCAGTAATCAAAGTTAGAATCTAGCCCAAAGCCAAAAGGCAGCCAAGGTTGGGGGTACCAGAGGGCACCGAAAAACATAGAGGCAAAGTGATATTGGCATCTATGTTCACAATTAACTTCCACTCTGCCCCTTTTGACTCTTTTTTTCTTAAAGCAGAAGTATTACAGACCTTTCAGCTGACAGCCATACATATTGGCTACTTATTCAAGAAAAATTAATACTGATTAGGTCGATGACTGCAGAGTCAGTGTAAGCCATTTTGGAATGAGTGAAGCATATTTGTGTCAAAATGCATATTCATTTATCATCTTGTAGTGTTATTTGGGTATTTCTTGCAAATTATTGTGTATGACTCACTTTGGCTCCCTAGGAATTATGTTATTTAGTCTCATTATTGGGTATTGTTCATTCTTGCTAATGAATAAAATGATAGAAATATTATGCATTCAAAGTATATCAAATTAAGTACCATAGAGAGAGGGTAAATTGGGACATGTCTACGAGATCATTGTATATAGGAGGCAATTTTAGCTGAATAATAAACATCCAATCAAATTCTTTACAGTGTGTAACAACTTTTGGACTTGGAGACAGAATACCTGGGCTAAAATTCTGGCTCCAGGCAAGTTATACAATCAAATTACTTAACTAAGCTAAATATTTCTTATCTATAAAGTGAGTATAGATTAAATTTACCTTAGAGAGTCATCATGAGAATTATAGAGTAGAATATGTATAAAAGCACGTGTGATCTGGTACATTATAGATGCACGATATAGTGTTAGAGACTCAGTTTGCTTTTTTCAATACACAAACTGCATTACCCTAGTAGGGTATTCCAGTTTAAAACATCAATGACTATGGGCACCTGGGTGGCTCAGTCAGTTAAGCATCCAACTTCAGCTCAGGTCATGATCTCATGGTTTGTGAGTTTGAGCCCCATGTTGGGCTCTGTGCTGACAGCTCAGAGCCTGGAGCCTACTTCAGATTATATGTCTCCCTCTCTCCCTGCTCATGCCCTCTCTCTCTCTCAAAAAATAAAACAAACATTAATTTTTTTTAAAAAACATCCATGACTATTGTTGACTCTTCTAGTAAACAGGTGACAGGTGTGATACGTCAGAAAGAGCCACCTGGCTTCAAAGAATCTTCAAAAGGAATGAGTTACCTTAGTGAACTTATCAAGCTTCACTGTCACACTTTTGTTTTGAAAGCTCAAAAACAAACTTGGCAGAGCCCCAGAGTCAGTCAAATTCAGAGATACTGACTCATATTAGCAAAGTTCATAAAACACTGGTGAGGAGGACAAGATACTTAATAGAATTTACTATTTTTTTTAAATTAATGTTTATTTATTTTTTGAGAGACAGAGCACAAGCAAGGGGGGAGATGAGAGAGAAGGAGACACAAAATCCAAAGCAGGCTCCAGGCTCTGAACTGTCAGCACAGAGCCCGATTTGGGGCTTGAAATCATGAACCATGAGATCATGACCTGAGCCAAAGTCAGATGCTTAACCAACTGAGCCACCCAGGCACCCCTAGAATTTACCAATTTTAATCTGAAAAAATTTCTAAGGTGGCTAGATATCCACATTCTCTATCTAGTTCATTATCCCTTGGTGCATATATTACAAGGGTGAGCCCATGATAACCTTAAGCTTACCTGTGTCTGAGTAGGTTAGGTTATACTGGGACAGACAGCCACAAAATCTCAGGTCTTTAAATACCAAGGCTCATTGATCTCTCAAACTTCATGTCTCTTAGTGGTGAGCAGTGGGATATTTGGCTCTAAGCATTCTTACTAAGAAACCCAGGGATGACAGAGGCTTCACTTCATGGAAGCTGATTCAGCAAGGAGGAAGGAATATTAAAGGATCTTGCACTTGGTTTTAAAAATCTTCCACCAATATACAACATATTTCCCCGATGATGAAATGATGTACTTCATTAACCAATGTAAGTCAAATTGCTATACCTAAGTTTGAGGAGGCAAAGTGCAATTAACCCATGTACACCAAAGTAGAATGGAAATGGATACTGGTGGGTACACTTGATAAAGGAGGTAGGAAGATCAAAGCTGTTTTCATTGTAACTTTTGAACATTTAACATCCTCAGATAACCCACATATCTAGGTAGTTTAAGTCTTGATTTTATAAGTTAACTCAGAGAAATATTATTTTCCTTATTTCACAGTTCAACGATACCAAATTCTCTCTCTCTCCTCACAATGTACTACCTACAGATTATAAAAAGTTTTTCAGATAATTTCATAATGATAGATCTGTTTCTGATTATTAGAAACTAGATAAGAATATTTAAGGGCATAAGACCCCTTCTTTCTTAATGTATATTTTCCTATCCTTATAATTGTGTGGGAATGACTGTCCAGAAGATAATTCCAGTCTCCTTGGTTGTCCAGGGTAAATTGCATTCTGTTCCTAAAGACTAAATATAAGGGATTTAATTACGGTTTAACCATCACATGCCAGTCTCATACTTTATCCCTTAATGAATAATGATCTGTAGATTAGCACACACTCCTATATTTATACCCAAATCCTATGAGTCCAAAGAACTTGTTGATTTTTAGATTAGCAAATTTTGTCTGCAAGTTTTGTCTACAGGCATTTATTAGATATTCTTTTTCATAACCTTTGAATAGTTTTGCATTTAACAACACATGATAACCACCTTTTTCTTTTCTGCTAAAATATTTTAGCAAATATACTTTACTCAAGCCAGAAGAGTAATTTAATTTTTTAATTTTTATTACCTGTTTTTTATTCATTCAATTCTTCTTTATTCTTTTATGCATTCATCAGGTTTCAGAAAACCTACTCCTTCCAAAGTCGTAAGCTTTGGAAATAAGTTAATATTGCCCCTAAAGGGCTTCATTTCTGGGGAGAGACAGAAAGACATAGGCCAAAATGACTAGAAATAATGAAAGAAAGCAAGGATGGGAGGAACTGGCTGATTTTAGGACTTCATAAGACTTAAGCATCCTATTCAATTTATCCTTCCAAGTTTAAAAATTACATTTTCATAGATGACCTCATATAATCTTTTCAGCAGTTCTGTGGGAGGTAATGTTACCCCTTTTCCAGGTGAGGCAATACAAGTTTACAGAATGTAAACAACTGGCTCAAAGTTTCATTATTAGTAACTGACATGATCCACATTTTCTAAAATGTTCTCATACCATAGTTTTATTTTAAGTCCTGCGCTTAAAGCATGTGCATTCCCAACTTGTCCTCTTGCCTAAATCATTTAGCACTACAAGTAACACGAATACCAATGTTCTGATTTGGTAAAAGTTCACCTTCACTGGGGTACATTATAGGGAATAAGGTATGCAACAGAAGCCAATTACTTGTTTGGAAGTAGCTACCTTAAAAATTGTCACCTAGATTACATACATGTTTATTATTATGTTTGTCTTTTAGAAATGGAGTTTTATTTTGTTTTGTTTGCAATTATCTGTCCAGAACAATAGGCTGCTTTTATTATTTATATAAATGTACTTCTCCACATTTCATTGCTCAGCATACAGAAAAAAAATTGGAAGAATGATGGAAATAGATTTATAAGTGAAGGTGAAGAAAATTAAAAATATAATAGGATGGGAAACTATGCTTAAGTTAAAGAGACTGAATTAAGGATATCAGAGAAGAAAGCTGTTGGATATTCACATAAAACTTCAAGGACAGAACTTTGTCAGTCTCTGCCTTATCCTGAGTTAAAATAACTCATGTTATTTTACACTGAGTTAGACAAGGGAGCTACAGTAAGAGATGATATTGGCTCTCAGACACTTTGCAGTTTCATTAGAGGAAAACAAACAAACAAACAACAGACAATTTCAATACAATAGACACCATGCTTAAACTATAGAACGTTTTGTGGACAGAAAGCAGAGGCCTGGAGATGGGGTGTTGGAGGGGTGGCCAAGGGTTTAGGAATGGGTTAGGGGACAATGAAAAAGGGCTCTTACAGGGGGCTCTTACAGGAAGCCCCTTTTGAACTAACACTTAAAGACTGATTAAGGGTTAGCCAGCTAAAAGAAGAGCAACTGACATTGTGAGTGAAAATAATGTTCATTACTATCAACTGGATAATTCTATGCTTGGCATTATTCATGGCCTTTAACATAATTATTGTGTATAATTTTCTCCACTACTCTGTGAGATAGGCACTTTCTGCAAAGGCAAGACAAGAGAGGAGCTTGTCCAATTTGCCTCAAACTTTCAGAGAACTCGGTGGAAGAAGCCTCTGGATGAAAGAAGACCTAACAGAATAGATATAGTGATGCGGAGTGTAAAAATAATTAGGGGGATGCCTGAGTGGCTCATTCAGTTAAGCCTCTGACTCTTGATTTTAGCTCAGGTCACGATCTTAGAGTCATGAGACTGAGCCCCCACTTTGTGCTCCTTGCTGAAGGTGGGGCCTGCTTGGGAGACTGCTCTCGCCCTCTTTCTCTGCCCCTCCCCTTGCTAGTGCCTGTGCACGCTCCGTGCTCTCTCTCTTTCTCTCTCTCTCAGAATAAGTAAACATTTTTTTAATTGAGGCTAAGGCAAGAAAAACACGATGTAGAGTTTGAAAATAATTGAAGTTAAGAAATAGGGAAGATAAAGGCAATTATAAACCCCAGAAATAGTAAAACTCTAAATGCCAGTTAAAATATTAACAAGAGGTACTATTTATTGAGTGTTAGCCATATTCATGGCCCTGTTTGATGTGCTTTCATGTGTCATCTTTCTTTTAATCCTGAAAATAATTCTGTGAGAGAATTCTTACTATACTTATTTCTTTATGACAATGCTGATGGGCCAAAGAGGCTGAGTACAGACAGTCCTTAAGTTGCAGTGGTTCGACTTTTAACTTACAAAAAAAAAAAATTAATGTTTATTTATTTTTGACAGAGAGATAGAGCATGAGCAGGGAAGGGGCAGAGAGAGAAGGAGACACAGAATCCGAAGCAGGCTCCAGGCTCTGAGCTGTCAGCACAGACCCTGATGTGGGGCTCGAACTCACAGACCGCGAGATCATAACCTGAGCTGAAGTTGGATGCTCAACCGACTGAGCCACCCAGGCGCCCCTAGTTTTTAACTTTACACTGCTTTGAGAACAATACACATGTAGTAGAAACTGTACTTTAAATTTTGAATTTTGGTCTTTCCCAGACTAGTGATATGTAGTACAATGCACTCTTGTGATGCTGGGCCACAGCAGTGAGCCTCAGCTCCCAGTCAGCCATGTGATCCCAAGGGTAAACATCTGATACACATTACAACCATTCTGTACCCATACAACGATTATGTTTTTCACTTTCCGCACAGAATTCAATAAATTGCATGAGATATTCAACACTTTATTATAAAATAGGCTTTCTGTTAGATGATTTTGCCCAACAGTAGGCTAATGTCAGTGTTCTGAGCAGGCTTAAGGTAGGCTTAGCTAAGCCATGATGTTCCGTGAGGTAGGTGCATTAAGTGCATTTTTGACTTAAAATATCTGAAATTTACAGTGTGTTTATTTTTCAGCATGTAACCCTATCATAAGTTGAGGAAGATCTATATTCCAGTCACACAGGAAGACCTGGGTTTTGAACCCAGATATACTAATTTCAAGCCCAGACACTTAATCATCATTCCTTTGAATCTGTTGGATACCAGTGATGGGATTAGCACAGTCTATAGCTTTCTTTTGTAATATTATATTTGAGTTATATCTTCTTGAGAACTAGACCCTATTTTCTGTAAAGGAATTGTAACCAGGCTCTGCTCTTCTTTTCTGATTTGGGGTGCATATTTTTCCCTAAGTAAATATAGCTAATTTCATCCACTATTTCACTCATGTAACTCTCAGGAAGTAAACTGCCTTATCTCCAAAACATGAGGGTTTATCCTAGCCCCATACATACAGCTTTCACCAGCTCTAGAGCAAAAGTCACTTACTCTTTTGCTTTTGTAGTAAGACAAAATAGCATAACGACAGCTAAAGAGACATAGATAAAAGAAACAAGTTAAGACTTTAGGGTTTTAATGATTTTCTAAAAAGAAATTAAAATCATTGATTTCCACATTGCTCTGAAGTTGCTAAGTGTAATGAAGACTCGTTTAAAATCTTTTTCATTCTGTGTAGCGTGTCTGTGAAATAATATGCAAGATGGGAAGAAAGTAAGCAAAACATCTCCTAAGAGTCTGAGCTCTTTATGAAATATACATATTTAAGAAACAAGGGAAATGAAGTTCTGAGATCCTAGTAAAGAAATGAGAAAAGGAGGGTACATTATAATAGCGAACTGCTATTTTTGTTCCAAAAGTACCAATTAGACTTGCTTTTCCCTCAAGATAAATAATTGTTTCTCTTTATGGCAGTTATAGCACAGAAATTTCCTTTGATTGTATTTTTTAGTAGGTTGAGCGGTCATAATAAGGATACATTTAAACTGTGCCTTTCCTTATGTTATATTGAAGTTTACATAATTTGTAAATTTTAAATTTGCCATTGGCATCAATTAAAAATGTTTCTTTGGGGCGCCTGGGTGGCTCAGTTGTTTGAGCGTCCGACCTCAGCTCAGGTCATGATCTCACGGCCCATGAGTTTGAGCCCTGCGTCAGGCTCTGTGCTGACAGTTCAGAGCCTGGAGCCTGCTTTGGATTCTCTCTCTCTCTCTCTCTCTCTCTCTCTCTCTCTCTCTCTGTACCTCCCCCGCTCACACTCTGTCTCTGTCTCTCTCAAAAATAAGTAAACATTAAAAAAAAGTTTCTTCTATCACCATTCTTTAGTTAACCTATGTTCCGTATGTATTTCCTTTGTGTGTATTCTGCTCTCTTACCACAATATATAAGCATCTATTTAAGCCTAGTTTAGAGTTGTGTGGCATTGTATTTCAGAAAAAAGTTAAGGACAAACTATTGATCCACTAGAGTAGGAGTTTCTCACAAGAGGAAACAATATTGTCTTCAGGTTTTATTTCCAGGACGGAATAAGCCTTCAAAATGTATATTTAAGAAATAAGGGAATTAATTGATTGGAAATCAATGATCTGTTGAACTGAACTGTGTGTAAACGAGTGAAAGAGAATAAAGGGAAGAAAAAATTCACATTAAGAATGGCAGGTCAGAGAGCTCCTTTAAGGTCATTATCTGAAGACACATTTTGGCATCTCTTGACCCAAACCTGAGAGAAGTAGGTTGCACTTATTAACAGTATTTATCTAGTTTTGCTAGTTGGTGAAACAACTTACTGCAAAAAATGAAAGAATTATTTTCTAAGAATAGTCTCGTGTTTTGTTGTCTTCCTAAAATACTGAGGATGTATGACTGAGTGACGCTGGGGTTTAGAAACATACCAGTCATTATTGAAGAAGACACTTTTTCCTCTCTTAGGAGCAAACATAAGTAACAGTTTTCAGCAACATTGTCCTTTGATGTGCCATGGTTCTTATTTCTTAGAAGTACATAAATGAGAAGAGGAGTGATTCGCCAGGATGCAAAGAATTCAACACCTTAAGGTTTTCCTTTGAATGTACCAAGGCACCTAAGCCATTTATTCAGATTTTATTAAGCAAAAGAAAGATGCCTTTATACAAATCACTTTTTATAAGTTAAAGAAGTTTTCGAATCAAACAGATCTGGGTTCAAATTTAGCATGGCCTTTTACTAACCCACCAGCCCTAGTCTGTTTTGAATCTTTGCATTGAGAAAAATAATATAATGATATAATTATGGTTTTAGAGGCTATTTTTTCTAATTAAGGCACTAACCCTGGTTCTTTAAGACTTTGAATAAGTCACTTAATTCCTCTATCTGGTTTCATTGTATTACAATTAGATTACTGTCTTCTAAGTAAGAAGTTCCACTTTTAGGGATTTATCCTAAGGTAAAGTGTGCAGATATGTATGTATAAAGGTGTTCAGGGGCGCCTGGATGGCGCAGTCGGTTAAGCGTCTGGCTTCAGCCAGGTCACGATCTCGCGGTCCGTGAGTTTGAGCCCCGTGTCAGGCTCTGGGCTGATGGCTCGGAGCCTGGAGCCTGTTTCCAATTCTGTGTCTCCCTCTCTCTCTGCCCCTCCCCCGTTCATGCTCTGTCTCTCTCTGTCCCAAAAATAAATAAAAAATAAATAAATAAATAAATAAATAAATAAAAATAAAGGTGTTCATATGCAGTGTTATTTACACTAGAAAAGAAAATTTAAAATATCTGGATGTCTAATAATAGTATAAGTTGGTTGAATTATAATATAATCATACATTAGACTTATATGCTGTCCATGAAATAGATATATTTTCATTAATATACATTGTTACATGGAGAAAAACAGGTCACAAAGTAAGATGTATAGCATGCTCTTATTTTATTTTAAACTTTATTTATTTATTTTGAGAGGTAGAGAGAGAGCGTTTGTAAGCAGGGGAGGGGCAGAGAGAGGAGGGAGAGAATCCCTAGACACGGGGCTTGATCTCACAAACCACGAGATCATGGCATGAGCTGAGATCAAGAGTTGGACACTGAACTGACTGAGCCACTCAGGCGCACCAGCATGCTTTTATGTTTTTTTTTTTTTTTTTTTGCTTTTATGTTTTAAAACTAAATATATCTGAGCATATGTATGAAAAAAATAATTGCTTATTGTACGTTCTGTTCCAGACACTATTATAACCATTTCACATGTATCCTCTCATTTCATGTATACAATAATTCTAACAGGCATTGCTGTTAATATCATTTTTTTCTATAAAAGAACTGAAGCACTGGCATGTCAAATAACTTGCCCTAAGACTGACCCACGGTCACTGGTTGCAGTACTTGAACCTGAGCCTATATTCTTTACCACTGTGATATTTTTTACCACTGCCTCCTAAAATACCTATAATAAGGAAAAACACATTATTAATTGTAGCCATCTATTAACCTCTTTCAAGGAGTATATGGAGGCTTAGAGATGGCACATTACTCAAGAACATGGCTCTCAAGCTTGTCTCTGCCGCTTACTAGCCGTGTGACTTTGAAGTTCCTTAGCCTCTCTGGGCCTCAGTTTTCTTAACTGTGAAGCAAGTTTAGTAATTGTTTATATTTTGTATGAGGATTAAACAAGTTAATACATGTAAAATATTTAAAATGGTTCTTGGGAAATGAAAAACAGTTTCAGAATGTTAACTGCTACTAAATCTGCCAGGGAGCTAAGAAGGGATAGAGTCAGGTTTGAAACTTTGTTTCACTCCAATACCTTTTCATCTCTACTCTGATTCTTCTAGACAAGTAGCCCTATCTAACACTGCAATTCTCTTGTTCCCCCAACATTACAAATGAGTTAATTCCCCTTTAAGTTCTGCCCTCTGAAGGACTAGAAAATATTGTTTGAATAGGCTCTCATGTGGAATAAAACAAACAAAACAAAACAGCCTTGTGTATTTGCACTCCAATCCCTAGAGATTTTGCAGTACTTTACTCGGAGTTATTTGCAGAGCGTTCTCATCCTAGGAATATTGTTCTCAATGGTTTTGTGGAGGAGTTTCTGTCATTTAGAAGAAAAGGACAAAAACACATAGTGATAACTCAAAGTTACGATCCTCCTCAGACTATAATTAGAAGCCTGAATTCTTTTTATGTGATTCTCTTCTCCATTCAACAAATAGTTAGTTATTCAGTGTCTACTACAGTTTTAGGGTCTGTCTGCTAGTGTTTCCTGTTCTCTCCCCAAGACGATGGTGTTAGTTATCTACTCTGCAAAAACATTACCTGAAATTTTGGTGCCTTGAAACAACGACACTCACGGTTTTCTTTTTCATGGTTCTGTGGCCAGGAATTCGGATAGGACACAGCGTGGATGACGTGTCTGTCCTCTGTATGTCTGGCGCTTCAGGTGGGAGACTCAACAGGGTTGGAACCAGCTGAAGGCTTACTTACTTCAATGTTGGATAGTAGATAATGGCTATATGCTGACTCCTTAATTGAGACTATAGTCTGGAACGTTTACACGTGGCCTCTCTTGGTTGCCTGGGCTTCCTCACAAAATAAAGGATGACTTCCAAAGGCAAGCATAAGGGAGAGAGCCAAACAGAAGTTGTATTATTTTTATGACCTAACTTCAGAAGTAACATGGTGTCACTTTTACTTTCTAAAGAAAGTAGGGAAATGTACGTGTAAACTTTAAAATTCTTTACATGTGTTACTTGTTACTGGTTGAATGCCAATATTTTTCAGTGTTTGTGGATAATTCTCAACCCTTTAACTTCTCTTAATTTGGTTTTTCTTCACCCTCAAAATGGGGAGCATGGTAGTAACTATACCATGGATAATAGTTACATTAAAATGATGATTAAAAAAGAAATAATGAAACCTTTGTTTCCAAAAAATGCGAGGTGGGGTGACTGTTGGCTTAATCGGTTAAACTTCTGACTCTTGATTTCAGCTCAGGTCTTGATCCAAGGGTCATGAGATCAAGGCCTGCATTGAGCTCGATGCTCAGCATGAAGCCTGCTTAAGCATCTCTCTCCCTCCCTGTGTCCCCCCCCCCCCACTCCTTTGCAGTCTCTCTCTTTCTTTGATATAAAATTTTAAAAAGTGCAAGTCATTTTAGGTGTTTATTTTCTAATACAGGTTTTAAAACTTTTCCAGGAACTTGTATTTTGGAGAAATAATTTCCATATATGCCATAGGATAGCATACAATGCATTTGGGGGGATCATAGAATCAGATAGATATGGCTTTGAACTCCTGCTCTTTTCCTAGCTACGTGATTTTAGACAAGTTTTGTCACCTCTCTGAACTACAGGGTTCTGACCTATAAAATAAGAAACGCATTCCCAGAACTTAGGAAATATTAACCAGTCAAAAATTTTAATTGTTGTAATTTGAAGTAAAGAGCCCGCAAAGGATGACATAACTAATGCCATTTGCAGTTGTGACACTGAAGGTGGCTGTGGAATAATAGTGTGGGGACATAGACAATCTGAATTTGAGCTATTGCTAGCTCATAAGGCAGCTTTTTGCAAAATAGAAAACTATGACTGCCTCTGAGAGATCACAGAACCATGCCAAGGCACATAGCTTGGAGACCAGAGGGTGGGCTGGATTTCAGTTCTCACTTACTCCCAGGTGGGTTCGTTTGGGCACAGAATATCTTGCACAAACATATATTATGGCTGAGTGCCTTCCTATTTTGTGATAATTGCATGCTAGTTGTTTGTGGTAGAAGTCTTTATCACCAGAATTGAATGCAGTGGTGTGCTATAAACAGGGCCTTGGCCGGGGGGGGGGGGGGGAGGCTCTGATTTATATCACCCACTGTTCCATGATATAAAACCTCTCATGACTGATTTTAGGGCATCAACATTGTAACAAAGACTCACAAAACAGTTGTCTTTTGCTCACCTGTAGGAGCTCGCTCCAGTTCACTCATTAGAAAAGAATAAAATTCAAGCAAGTACTAGAAGACAGCCCTGAGACCTCATAACTTCCCTTAGACACAAAGCATCCTGTGAGTAGTTCCTGGTGTAAAACAGAAAGGCTTCCAGAACCTGGGACATATGATTTCCCCCTTCCCCCTGCTGGATTATTTCTATATGCATGGGGAAAATATTGTATTTCTTTCCAAACTCTTATTGACATTTATGGAAGACAAGTAGAAACATTCTAAAACGTCATATTTCAGGGAGGGGAATGGTATAATTTTTTTAAATGAGATACACTTTTGCAAGATGGTTTGGGAGGAAAGGAGTCAGGAGATGATATAACATGTTTTGTATTGGAGAGAAGCCAGACTGTGCCAGCCAAGAGAAAAATAACCCATTGGTCACAACTTGTTAGAGCTCTACATGCCCTATCACCTCAATATTTCTATTTTTGGTCATAGGTAGCAGACTTTATAGTTATAGCAAATGTCTTTTTTTTTCCATTTGTCATCAGAAATGAAGTTTAAACTATCATCAAAGACTTGAGTCTTAGATGTTTTTGAAACTTCATTTTTGTTTTTGATTTTGTATCCTACCACAAAAGGAGGAGAAGAGTTTAGACAAAGGCATTTTTCAATAGGGAAAAATTCTTAGTCAGCAGGCTAGTATGAACTCCATTTGACTCAAGTATATTCATCTGAATTCAACAAATATAAAGAGGACATGGTCCCACCCTTCAAGAAGATTATGGTTCTGCAGTTGGACTCAGACAATTTAATATAGCAAAGGAATAATGCTGATGGAAGTGGGGTGATAGTTGTAGTCGTAATCATTCTAGCAGCAGCAGCAATACTAGTAAAAGTACTAGCAGTGACAGTCAGTACAAGTGTCAGGTTTGTGTTAAGAATCTGCTGCCTTTTGACTCTGAAATGGGGCAAGTTTCCTGATTCCTCTGAGCCTGCAACCGCATCTACAGAATTAGAATTCTGTCTCACAGAATGAAAGGAATATATATCAAGTTATCAGTACCACATCTGACAGGTTAGGAATAAAATAATAGGTGTCTACATTTATGAGTAGCAGCTTCATCAAAGAATTGCTGTGAGGATTAAATTAGATAGTGTGCCTGTAAAAGCATTCACGAATGATTTAATGAATGTTAGCTGTGTGTTGGGTGCATCTGTAAACTGGGACACACATTGACTGCAACAGTGAAGAAACCAACACTTGCATGTTGATCCTTTTCTCTCCCATACTGACATCTCTTATAAGGAGTAGGAAAGGCCTATAATATAGAAATGACAAAGTCTGTATAAAGTCAGAGCAAGAGGAGATCTTACTTGATACACAGGATCAGAAATGGGGTATTAAGAAAGGTGATATTGAGAAGAGCCCTGACGAATGAAAGAGGAGATGCTGAGAGTTTTACCCCTGGTGGAAGCTGCTAATTGCACAAATGCATGCTCACTGACACTGGATATCATAAATATGGCAAAGAACTGCTTGTACCACTTCTCTCAGAGACACAGCGGAAAGTCTATAGCTTACCAACAGTAAATCAGATAAATGAGCTTTACCTAAACATAAATAGAAACAATTTAATCACGCTTTAGAAAAATAGTTGCCTTTAAGGTATAAATATTGGGAATGTTTGCAGGAGCAGCCAATTTAGAAAACTGTGTAATTCCCTGTTTCTGGGTATCAACAAATTCCTTCTTTTATCCTAATTTAAATTATGTAGTGCCTCTACATTTCTTTAAAATGTAGAGGAGACAGGGAAACCACTTGCTTTATCAGACAGTCAAATTTGCAAAGTCTCTTCTAAAGCATGTCTGGTTGGATATACTAGTTTTGTTTGTTTGTTTATTTGTTTCCAATTTACCTCTCAAGAAAATGGCTTTAGACTACTTCAAATAGAATTTTAGACTACTTCTAATAGAACTAATGCTCACTTTTCTGTTCATTTGACTCTACCTGGTAAGACTATAATGTCACTCCACTATGTCTTGCCTGTTTGTGGTACAGTTTCTGCCAAAGACATCAAGTAGGCTAGTCAGAGCATGTGTGCAGTCTTTTTTAGGGTGGTCTGCTTTCCCGAGGCACAATGTCTTATACAAGAAGGGACAACTGTGCATTTTCCTCCAAGGAGCTTTGTGCTCGTTCCTGTAACCATCTCTTCATATCAAGAGATTTAGGGAGGCAGTTCAATATGGTGGCATGGGAAATTCCTGAACTCATCTCCTCTCATGGACGTATCAAATCTACAGATATAAATGGAACACTTCCTTCTGAAAAAGACCTGAAAAGTAGCTGAACAGTTCTTCCACAACAAAGGATAAAGGGGAGGCTTTGAGATGAATGGGAGAGGCAGAGATTCTGTCTTACCAAATATCCTACCCCTGGTGCAGTGACCCACAATTTGGAGAAATGTCACAAATACAGAGCTTATCCATGAGAAACAAAGGGTTCAGGCCCCATATCAGGCATACCTACACCAGAGAGGGGAGCCCCCATAATGTCTGACTTTGAAAAACAATGGGGCTTATGTTGAGAAGAATCACAGAGCTGTGGGGAGCTGAAATTTTGTTCTTTTTTTTTTTTTAAATATCTATCTATTTATTTATTTATTTTGAGAGAGAGTGTAAGCAGCAGAGGGCCAGACAGAGAGGGAGAGAGAAAATCCCAAGGAGGTTCCACACTGTCAGTTCAGAGCCTGATGTGGGATTCCATCTCACAAACCATGAGATCATGACCTCGATCACCTTGATCACAAGCCAAAATCAAGTTTAACCAACTGAGCCACCAAGTGCCCCCTGAAATTCCTTTCTTAAGGAAATTCCATTCTTAAATTCAGACTCACTCACCCCAAAAACCAGAACAAAAGCAACAGTTGGGAAAACATCTGTACCATACATAAAGGTTTACTTGCTAACCTTAAAGCATCTGCTAGAGGTGCAGAAGCCTTTTAGAACTCTTTTTGGCAATGGAGGTACTGGTGGATGCCATTGTTCTGCTTTCTACTTACCTTCCTAACACTGGGGCGGGGCATGCCCAAGTCTCCAGCAGCCTTCTACATTTGGCTGATATGCCCTGGTCCTGCATTCTTCATGATCCTGCTAAAGCTGATGGGTGTGTGCAGTCTGCACAGAAGGAATGCTTCTTGAGCACCTGGCTCTTGTGGCCAGGGGGCCTTGCACATCTGGACTCCAAAGAACTAATCAGAGAGCATTTGGCATACTACCACTCCCAGGGAACAGTACACTGAAACACACTCAAGTCTTTCTGTGAAAAACATTGTTTTACTTGTCCTGGAGCTACAGCCTGAGGGACAGGCTTCAGATTTACCACACATCTAGAAGCTATGGAGGTACTCTCAAGGAATTTAGTCTGAGGGATGCCATCTTTGTACTCTCTCTTGGTCTCACAACAACTCACAGCTACCTCCCAGAAAGGAGCTTATATGTTTGTCTAGAACCCAATGTTTTCAACTATCATCAAAGGGACACTTCCAGATCAATGTACAGTTTATGACCACAGTACCACAGGACTGCATATATTTGTGTACTTTAAAAGCTGCTGCCTGAGGGTCTGTCTTCTAATCAGCCTGAAGGATGCCTCTCCTTGGAAGAGTACCTAGGAACAGTAAAGCATGTGACTCTTGATCTCAGGATTGTAAGCTCAAGCCCCATGTTGAGTGTAAAGATTACTTAAAAATAAAATCTTAAAAAAAGTACCTCTCTTAGAAACAATGGCAAGTCCTTACACAACCTTAACAACTGGGACCTATCATGAATAAATCAGGCTACATAGACAATGACAAAGGTTCAAGAGACAACCAAGAGCTAGGGAAAGTTTGAACAATAGGATTCATTTCCTGCCCAAGGCTCTTCTTCAAGCCTAGGAGATGTAGATGTGTCACATAATACATAGAAACAAGCACAGAGAGTCAAGCAAAATGAGGACACAGAGGAATGTATTCCAAATGAAAGAACAAAGTAAAATCCCAGAAAAAAAACAAAAAACAAAAAACACCTAATTAAATAGAGATAAGTAATTTAGTTAATAAAGGCTTCCAAGTGATGGTCATAAGGATACTCACCAAAGTTAAAGACACAGTGAGTCTTTAAACACAGTGAGTGATAAACACAGTGAGTACTTCAGTAAAGAGAAAATAAAAAGCAAACAAATCACAGAGCTGAAGAATATAACTAAACTGAAAAATACACTAGAAAGGCTAAGCAACAGACCAGATGAAGCATAAGAAAGGATCAGTGATCCAAAAGACAGGACAGTGGAACTTACCCAAACAAAACAGGAAAAAAAAAAAAAAAGAATTTAAAATAAGTGAAGGTAGCATAAGGAATATATGAGACATGAAGCAGAACAACAATCCCATTGTAGGGAGTCCCAGAATGAGAAGAAAGAGACAAATGAGCAGAAAATGTGGTTGAAAAAATAATGGCTGAAAACTTTCCTAGCCAGGGGAAGGAAGTAGACATACAGTTTCAGGAAGCACAGACGGTTTCAGATACTATAAATCCAAAGAGGTTCACACACAGAGACATTATCAAAGTTTAAAAATAAAGAATCTAAAAGCATGAAGAGAGAATTTATTATGTAGAAAGGAATGCCCATAAGACTTATTAGCAGATTTCTTGGAAAAAAATGAGCAGCCAGAAGGGAGTGGCATGATATATTTAAATTAACGAAAGGGAGGGGCGCCTGGGTGGCTCAGTTGGTTGAACGTCCGACTTCGGCTCAGGTCATGACATCTCAGCTTGTAGGTTTGAGCCCCACATCAGGCTTTGTGCTGACAGCTCAGAGCCTGGACCCTGTTTCAGATTCTGTGTCTCCTTCCCTCTCTCTTTGACCCTCCCCCACTCACACTCTGTCTCTGTCTGTCTCTCTCTTGAGAATAAATAAACATTAAAAAAAATAATAAATTACTGAAAGGGAAAACTTCAAACCAATAATACTCTATCCAGAAGGTTATTCAGAATTTAAGAGTTTTCCAAAGAAGTAAAAACTAAAGGAATTGACCATCACTAAATTGGCTTTACAAGGAATGTTGAAAAGAATTCTTTAAGCTGAAAAAAGAAAGCTAGTAATTAGTGGCAAGAAAACATATGAAAGTAAAAATTTCAATGATAAAGGTAGGTATATAGTAAAAATAGTAGATCAATCACTTATAAAGATAGTATGAAGGTTAAAAGACAAAAGCAATAAAAATAACTAGAAATATAATAATTTATTAAGAAATACACAAAACACAAAGATGTAAAATGTGACATCAAAACCATAAAATGTGAGGGAGTAAAAATATAGTTTTAGAATGCATTAAAACTTAATTTACTATAAACTTAAAATAGATCATTATATACATTGAGTGTTTTATGTGAGTTCATTGTAACCACAAAGCAAAAATCTATAGTAAATACACAAAAGGTGATGAAAAAAGGAACCTAAGCATAACACCAAAGAAAGTCATTAAACCACAAGGGAAGAGAGCGAGAGGAGAGAAACAGAGGAACTACAAAACAGCCAGAAAATAATTAACAAAATGGCAATAATTACATATCTATCAATAATTACTTTAAATACAAAAAGACTAAATCCTCTAATAAAAAGACATAGACTGGCTGAATGGATTAAAACAAATCAAGACCCATCTATATGATGTGTAAAAGAGATTTCAGATACAAGGAAAGAAGCAGACTAAAAGTGAAACGATGGAAATAGATGTTTCATGCAAATCAGAAACCAAAAGAAACCTGGGGTAGCTATACTTACATCAGACAAAATAGACTTCAAAACAAAGACCGTAATAAAAGACAAAGATGATATACATTGCATAATGATAAAGGAGTCAATCTAAAAAAGAAGATATAACATTTGTAAATATTTAAGCATTCAACATAGAAGCACCTAAATATATAAAACAAATAGTAACAGATAGATAAGGAGAAATCAAAAGCAACATAATAATACTGGAGACTTTAATACCCCATTTACATCAATGGATAGATCATTCAAACAGGAAATCTATGAAGAAATACCAGCCTTAAATGACACATTAGACCAGATGGAGATAGATAGATAGGTAGATAGATAGAACATTTCATCCAAATGCAGCAGCACACACATTCTTCTTTTTTTTTTTTTTTACACACATTCTTCTTAAGTTCACTAGGAATATTCTCCAAGATAGATCATATTTAGACCACAAAACAAGTCTCAATAAATTTAAGAATATTGAAACCATATCAAACATATTCTGACCACAATGACATGAACTTAGAAATCAATTACAAGAACTGGTAATTCTCAAATATTTAGAGTTTAAAGAACATGATACTGAACAACCAATGAGGCAATGAAGAAATAAAAGCAGAAAATCAGGAAATACCTTGATAGAAAATATATGGGATGCAACAAAAGTAGTTCTAAGAGTGAAGTTCAGGGGTGCCTGGGTGGTTCAGTCAGTTAAGCATCCAATTTTTTATTTTGGCTCAGGTCATGATCTCATTGTTTGTGAGATTGGACCCCATGTCAGGCTTTGCGCTGACAGCATGAGGCCTGCTTGAGATATTCTCTCTCTCTCTCTCTCTCTCTCTCTCTCTCTCTCTCTCTCTCAATAAATATATTTTAAAAAGAGTGAAGTTTATAGTGATACAGGTGTAACTCAAGAAACAAGAAAAATCTCAAATAAGTAATGTAACTTTATACCTAAAGGAACTAGAAAAAGACCAATGAAGCCCAGAGTTGGTAGAAGGAAGTAAATGATAAAGATCAGAGCTGCAAACAGTGAAATAGAGACTCAAAATACAGTAGAAAAAAATCAATTAAACTAAGAGCTGAAACTTTGAAAAGATAAACAAAAATGGCACATCTTTAGTAGACTCACTAAAAAAGAGAAATGACTCAAAATCAGAAATGAAAGAAAAATTACAACTAATACCAAAGAAATTCAACAAATCGTGAGACTTCTATGAAAATTATAACTAATAAATTGGACAACCCAGAAAAAATAGGTGTTTTAAAAACATATGCTATTCCAAGACTGAATCATGAAGAAATAGAAAAACTTAATAGATTCATCACTAGTAAGGAAATTGAATCAGTAATCAAAAAACTTACAACAAACAAATGTCCAGGATTAGATGGTTTCACTGGTGAATTTTACCAAACTTTCAAAGAAGATTTAATATCTATTCTTCTCTAACTCTTCCAAAAAATCAAACAGGAAGGAACACTTCCAAACTCATTACATGAGGCTAGCATTACCCTAATACTGAAACCAGGCAAGGACACACACGTACACACAAGAAAAAAGGAAAAACAAGAAAGAAAATGAAAATTTCAGGCCAATAAACTTGATAAATATAGATGCGCAATTTCTCAAAGTAGTAGGAAACCAAATTCAATAATACATTAAAAATACCATGATCAAGTGGGATTTAATGTAGGTATACAAGGATAGTTTAACATCCATAAATCAACTAATTTGACACACTAAACAAAATGAAGGATAAAAATCATATGTTCATATTGATAGATGCAGAAAAGGAATTTAACAAAATTCAGCTGACAAGTCTACAGCTAACATCATACTCAATGGTGTAAAGCTGAAAGCTTTTCTTCCAAGATCAGAAACAAGACAAAAATACCCATTCCTGCCACTTTTATTGAACATAGTATTGGAAGTACAGCCAAAGCAACTAGGCAAGAACGAGAAATAAATCCATATTGGAAAGAATTAAAACTATCAGTAGTTATGGACCATGTGATTTTATATATAGAAAACCCTGAAGACAATACCAAAAATCCTTTAAAGCTAGTACACAAGTTCAGTAAAGTTTCATGCTACAAAATCAATGTATTAAAATTGTCTGCATTTTTATACATTAGCAATGAACCGTCAGAAAGAGAAATTCAGAATACAGTTCCATTTAGGGGGGCTCAGTTAGTTAAGCGTCTGACTTTGGCTCAGGTCATGATCTCACAGTTCATGGGTTCAAGCCCTGCCTCGGGCTCTGTGCTGACAACAAGGAACCTGGAGCCTGCTTCAGATTCTGTGTCTCCCTCTCTCTCTGCCCCTTTTCCCTCATGCTCGTGCGCGCTCTCTCTCTCTCTCTCTCTCTCTCTCTCAAAAATAAATAAACATTAAAAAGAATATAGTTCCACTTATAATTACACCAAAAAGAACAAAATAACTAGGTGTAAATGTAACCAAGAGGTGAAAGACCTCTGTACCAAAAACTAGAAGACATGATATTGACAAAAGTAACTGAAGAAGACACAAATAAATAGATATTTTATTGTCATGGGATGGAGGAATTAATATTGTTAAAATGTTCACATTACCTAATTTATAGTTTCAATGCAATTTCTATCAAAACTCCAGTACCATTTTTCACAGAAATAGAACAAACAAATGGAGAACCACAAAAGACACCAAATCACTAACATGGTCTTGAGAGAGAACAACAAAGCTGAAAGCATCAACCTTCCAGATTTCAAGCTATATTACAAAGCTCTAGTAATCAAAACCATATGGTATTGGCATAAAACAGACACATAGATTGATGGAATATAATAGCCCAGGAAAAAATCCATGCATATATAGCCAATTAATTTGTAAAAAAAAAAAAAAATAGAGACAAGAATGTGCAATGGGAAAGGACAGTCTCTTCAAACTTGTTAGGAAAACTGGACAGTCTCATGCAAAAGAATGAAATTAAACTATTATCTTAGACTTTGCACAAAAAATAACTTAAAATTGATTAAACACATAAATGTAGGACCTGAAAAACTTCTAGAAGAAAACATAGGTGGTAAGATCTTTGACACTGGTATTGGCAATGAGTTTTTGGATCTGGCTCAGAAGGCAAGGGCAACAAAAGCAAAAATAAACCAGTCATACTACATCAAACTAAAAATCTCTGCAAGGCAAAGGAAACCAACAACAAAATGAAAAGACAACCTATGAAATGGGAGGAAATATTTGCAAATCATATATCTGGTATAGATAGAGATAGAGATAGAGATAGAGATAGAGATAGAGATAGAGATAGA
>NW_024412411.1:13462271-13470046 GCF_014898765.1 Herpailurus yagouaroundi | reverse complement strand
ATAGAGATAGAGATAGAGATAGAGATAGAGATAGAGATAGAGATAGATAGATATATCTCATACATATGATATTTGCAAATTATGTATCTCATACAACTCACAATAAAAAAATCTGATTAAAGAAAGAGCAGGGGATCTGAATAGATACTTTTCTAAAGAAGGCATATGGATGGCTAACAGACACATGAAAAGGTGCTCAACCTCACTCATCATCAGGGAAATGCAAATCAAAACCACAATAAGATAACCTCACACCTGTTAGAATGGTTATTCTAAAAAAGACAAATAACAAATGTTAGCAAGGATGTGGAGAGTAGAGAACACTTGTGCACTGTTGGTGGGCGTGTAAATAGTTGTAGCCATGATGGAAAACAGTGTAGAGTTTCCTCAAAATATTAAAAATAGGAATGCTTTGTGATCTGCAATTCCACTTCTGGGCATTTGTCTGTAGAAAATGAAAACACTAACTCAAAAATATATATGCACCCCTAATGTTCATTGCAGCATCATTTACAATAGCCTAGATATGGAAACAACCTAAATGTTTATTAGTGGATGAATAGATAAAGAAGATGTGGGATACACACACACACACACACACACACACACACACACACACACACACACTGTCACACATACACACACATACACAATGGAATACTAAGCCATAAAATAAATGAAATCTTGCCATTTGTGACAACATGGATGGCTGTTGAGGGTATTAGGCTAAATGATTGAAGTCAGAGAAAGACACATACCATAATTTCACTTAAGTGTACTCCTGAAACCAAAATAATGTTATATATGCCTCATTTAAAAAAGAAAAGAGAAAGAGGCAAGTTGTTAGATTCACTTAGGCTATTTGTAAGTGAGTCAGGCTTTAGTGGCCTCTTAATGAGGGCCCTATAATGCAATCCTAATAGACAAAAGCTCACCAGAGCTATGCCCTTAAAGAACAGACCACTTTATTGAAGAGAGTCAGTCTAGTGTTGCAGAATGAGCACTGGACTGGGAATCAAAAGATAAAACTTAATGCTTTAGTTCTGTAAAAATCTAGTTGTATGAACTTTAGACAATTGAATGACAATCTGGATATCTATCTCCCCATTTGCAAAGTACAGAGATTAAACTATATAACTCTGAAATCCTTCCAGCTCTGACCCTATTGTCACTGTGTGTCTGGAACACCTTCTGGCTTGCCTGAGGCACTTGACATGTTGTAAAGTTAAGTCTTGAGATGCAGGAATGAGGCTTTGTGATACTTGATTAGATATCCCTAATGATTTTAATTTGCAACAAAATCCAGCGATGATCTCTGAAGCTAGGCAGGAATTTGAAGATAGATGATAATGGAAATTATCAAGAAATAATGTATATTTATTTTTCAGTCACTAGAACAGTCATAGTCCCACAACCTGACCTTGATTGAATACCTCCCAAATATCTTGTTCACACCTATTTTTCTGAGTGCCTTTGAGCTGATTATCTGACACTTAAACTTACCCAAAAGGACAAAAATGGAAGGTGCTAAGAATGTCCCACCCTTGTCCTAACACTGCATGTATTAAAGGCTTCTGAATTGTTTATCTGATTGTCCCTTCTTAGAACATTTAGTTACTTAACCATTGTCTATAAAATAAAGTCCATGGTCATGAATACACCCTAAAAAGCCCTTTCCAGTCTTCCTTTTGCCAAGCTGCTCTTCTGCCTTTTCCACCACCTCCTTGTGCACAATCCAGCTATCTTTACTATTCAGTTATTGTGTGTGCATTTACTTTTGCCAGGAAATAGGGTTCTTACTATTTCCACAAATGAATCCCTTATCTATAAGCATTGCTCACGCAGTTCCTTTCCCTGAAAGTGTTCTTTGCTTTCTTTGCCCAATGAACTTTTCTTCAGCCTCAAATCTCATTTTATTGAAGTCTTTCCTAAGTCCAAATTCCTCCCTGAGCATTTACCTCACTGAATGGCAATTAGTCTTCTATATGTCTTTCTTTTATATTAGACTGTGAACTCCTAGACACCAAGAACAACAGCTTATATATTTCTGGATCTTTTGCACCTAACATGGCTGACACGAAGAAGGTTCTTGTAAACATTTTGGTGAATAAAGGGGAAATAAAGTGTCTTAAATAAATATGCACTTTATCCTCCTCTTCCTTGAAATCCTCCTTGATTTGCCGTTACAAGTCCTCAGTTACCTCACTCCCCAGTATTTTCATTTTGTTCATATCTTTATGTATTTGGGTTCAACTATGTTTTCCAATACTTGTCCTTTATATATTTCATTTCATTTATTTTCATTAGATCACATTTTCTATGTGCTTTATGTTTTTTCATATAGTTCTGTCCATGTGACTATTCAATAATGTCATAAATGTTTTAATATTAATGTTATTTGTTGTGTGTTCATGTCTTTTTATATTCATGTTATCTATTTTGCCTATAATTAGATAGGAAGAGATGTTAAAAAATCATTTTGCTCTAGCAACTTAGCAGAAGTACTGGATAAATATTTAATGATGCTAATGTTGATTCACTACAATATACAGAATGAAAATAAAGCAATTGCCACCACCATGTATTGCAAATTTTCACTGCAAAGATCTGTTGCCACTGAAATAGCACCCATACAATATGTTACTTTTTTGCTAAGGCTTTAAAGGTTTACATGATTTTATGAATTTTAACTTTAATTCCAAGACCCTACAAGTAAGTCATTGGGCTTTGCTGTGCCATCAGCCTAATATTTTAAGGAGAGAAATGGACTGTCCCTAATCTTAGGTTCAATCCCTGGGTCTAAAGGAATTTCTGTGGCATTACATACCAGTGATATATGGCCAGCCCTCTCTATTCCTTCAATGTGTTCTTCCTCAAATTCACCCGTCTCTCTGTAAATTCTTGCCAGATTAATCTTCCTAAGCCTATTCTTCATCATCTTATTCTACTAGGATAAAAATGTTCAATGTTAGACCCATTGAAGGGAGACTGAATACCATGGTATGGTAAATATTATGGGGATGGATACATTATTCATTCAAGAAATATTTAACAAGTCCTTACTTGTCCTTGTGATGTGCAAATTCCTGGGGTGTAGATTGGTTTGGTCCCTGCCTATGTGTTTGGGAAGACTCACAAAGGAAATGTCTTACCAGCTGGCACTTGAAGGTAAATTCACTACTTGGTTCAAATGTCTTAATAATTTCTTACATCTACACATGAATTTCTCCCTCTCTCCCCATAGCCCCCCTTCTCTAGAGCAAAATAGAATAGTTCTGGAAGGCAGAATGGCAAGAATTAAAATTTTAAAGCAAAATGGAATAACAAAGAAGAACATGGAACTTAAATCTAATATATAAACTTTTATGTCATGTATATTCTAAATATTTTAGCATTTATTGGTAAACTTTTTTTTTTAACCTAAGTAAATTTGGGACACATAGTACTTTAAAGAAAGAGTTAAACTGCTAAAGCATGTCTTGATTTAATTCCATAACAAGGGCCCAGTGATGAGCAAAATTGAAAATGTTAAAGAGGTACTCATCTTAAACACAGCAGTTCTGGCTGCAGAGGGAGTAAGGGAGTTAAAGGCAAAGATGTAAGACTGGTAATTCAGAGTCTTCAATTGGTGTGTTAACTTAGTGTAGCATGGGTATGTATGTGGGAGGTTTGGTTTGTGAAGGGGACGTGCACAGGGAAGATTATTGTTGTTTTTCACTTGGCTGAGTTTAAATGGGAGAGCTAGAACAGAGTGGGAAAATAAACATTCCTCTCTTCCTTTGGGAAATTCAGAACTAGCCAACAAGATCCAATTAACATACATTGAAGTCAAGGGACTATTTTATAGTAATTCAGCTTACTTAATCACATGTTCACTAAGCCCAAAGTTGTTCACACAACCCATAAGGCATCCCCAATTTCCTCCACATGCTAATGGCATTCTGTGTTATAAATTGTAGTATAGTAGAGGAAGAGAGTAAAATGACATTTATACAGAAGCTGAATCTTAAGATGTTATCACATGGATTATATACTTTATTTTATTTGCATTTCATGCTATAATAAACCTCCAAAATATATATTGTCTTTTATTTTACCAGCATTTTGTCAGACTAATTTTCATTTTATCAGACTCAGAATATTGAAATGATACTATTATTTTATGTTCATTTGTTTATTATGGGGGGGTAGGAGCAGAGAGAGAGGGGGAGAGAGAAAGAGAGAGAGAGAGAGAGAGAGAGAGAGAGAGAGAGAGAATATCCCAAGCAGGGTCTGTGCTGTCAGTGCAAAGCCAGATGCAGAGCTTAGGGCTCTGATCCCATGAACCATGATATCATGACCTGAGCTGAAATGAAGAGTCAGGCACTGAACTGTCAGCCACCCAGGTGCCCCAAAAGAATACTATTTAATTATATATAGTCATACTTTCTGGAGAAACAATTGTTAACTGTATGTCAAATATGTAATATCTCTCCATTACTCAAGTTATTAATTTATTAATCTATCTTCCTTGATCTATTCAAATAGCTAGATTTGTTTTCACAGAACCATTTGGAAGTAGCTCACAGAAATAGTGATCTCAGTATTCATCTTCTACATAAGTGTAACAGCATTACGACACAAAAAACAATGAACAGTTACTTTCTAATATTATGAATTATTCACTTTTAATTCAAGTTCCCCAGCTATCTTAAATGTTTATAATTTGGTTTCCAAATGTCAATTCAATAATGATTCATGTATAGTATTGGGGTCTTTGGTATGGCTTGGTCTAAACACCCCCTCAGCTTTTTCCCATGACATTGATGTGTTCTCCCAACTTTTATTTTATTTTTTTGTTTTGTTAATTTTTTTAATGTTTATTTATTTTTGAGAGAGAGAGAGAGAGCATGAGTAGGAGAGGGTCAGAGAGAGAGAGAGACGCAGAATCAGAAGCAGGCTCCAGGCTCCAAGCTGTCAGCACAGAGCCTGATGTGGAGCTAGAACTCACAAACTGAGAGATCATGACCTGAGCCAAAATCGGACATTCAACTGACTGAGCCACCCAGGTGCCTTCCACCCCCCCCCCCCAATTTTATGTTGAATAATGAGAAATCTAGAGAAAATTTGAAAGACTAATTAAACAAACAGTTTTGTCCCTTCACCTTATTCACCAATTTTTAGCATTTTGCTACATTTGCTATCTCTAGTTCACTTGCTCTAATTCTAATATTTCTTATACATGGCATTTTTTGGTAAAGAAGTTTTCCTTCATTATCTTAAGATGTTAATTCTGTGATTGTATGATGACTTCATGCTTTTCCCTTAATTACCCATTAAAGAGTTAGTGTAAAAATCAACTCTGATAATGGGAGATGTTGTAGTTCAATTTTTTAAAATAACTATTGCCATTCCTTTGGATGCTCAATTTTTTACCAAATTTGGTCAAAGAGAACCCCTCCAAACTGGCTCTCCTGTTCTGGGACTTTCTTTGCCCCAAATATAAAATGAAGCATCTCTCCAAGGAGGCTTGGCTCCTTTTAGGAGAAAATGATACTAAGAAACCAAGGTCTTAGTAATAATTATGATCATTGCTCTGCTCGGGTATCATTATTTCTTAGGGCCTTTTGGTAAACAGATGGAGAATATATATATTGGATGTTTCCAATTCATATTTCCAATTCAAATCCAACATTACATAATAATGTTTCCTTAAAATCCCTTGACTTTATATTTGTAATTTTTTCTCTTGCACTACAATGTTTCTTTTCTTAATAATATTTTTACTTCTTTGCTTTATTCTACATTATATACCAAATACTTCAAAACTACAACATTAATACTACCAATAAAAAATAAAACTATTGAATAAAATGTTTTTTTTCTTTTTGCAGTCCACTCTTTACTTAGAATGTACTCTAAATAGGATGAACTGTATTCAAGTCACTTGAAATAATTATTTTCTTTCTGGGGTTAAATTACCAAGTTGATACTTAGTGTAGGTGGTTTTAGTTTGTTTGGATTGTTAGAATTTATTGTTCTGTTTCTCTTAAATATTATGAATTTTTAATATTTATGTGATTCAACATTAAAACTATATTAAGAGACTTTTAACCACCGTGGACAAAGAAGAAACATTTCACTTCCTAATATCTCTGCCATTTTCCTGGGGCCGACAGAACTTGCTAGTCATCAACATCATTGATCTAACACCCTTTCAAAATATACATGTTTTGGATAAAAATATGATGCTAAATTCCTTGCATGTGCTATTTTAGTTAATCTTTTCAGTTCTGTAAGGGAGTTACTGTTATTATCCCTATTTTGCCCTTTATTATTATTCCCATTTTGCAGTTGAGAAATTGAGGCTGTGTGGTCTATGCAGACTAGCTCAAAAATGGGGTCTCACACAGGGGCCTTGAGCCCCCAAAACCCAACATAACGATGACAGCACATCACAAAGGCTCAAGTCACCCCAAGGTTAGCAGTTTGGGCTATGTCACTTGACTGATTTTTTGAGAGGCGAAGCCTCCACCAAGTCAGTCAGCATTAGGATGAGCCTATATCTCTAGATACAATGACATTGCCACTCTCCCACAACAGAAGCCAGTCCTGTGCAACTATTGTCTTTCTTTCCATGTGAGCAATTCCAGCTTCCGCTTGCCCTTGCTTCTTTGTAAGAGACTCACATCATCTTCGCTCAGACTCTTCCTGAGAAATGCTTTTTTGACTCTGTAGAATGCCACGCACCCTTCTGTGAAAGGTCAAGATCCAAAGCAAATAGACCCTCGCTGATGGAGGGAGGGAAACATGAGCAGACAGAGCTGAGGAATGTGTGGGGGCCAGCCACAAAGCCCGAACTTGTGCTCCCAGATCTGGGGGTGCTTTTGGGCCATCGTAAGGACACCATTGGTGGAAGGGCCCTGTTTGCAAATGTGGCCAAAAGCCAGACAAGTTTGGCCTACAGAGCCTGATTTGGGGAAGGTGAGCGAGGCATGGAGCTCAGCTCTTCTATATGCTGGCCATGGGTAAATTAACCTGTGTCTCTGTCTTTTCATGTAGAGAGTGGGGGAGAAAAGTGTCCACCTCAGGTTGCTATGAGTAGAAAGATAATATATGCACAACATACAGCATATGGTATGGTCATATGTGGTAACCATACCTGACATTAAAGAAGGTCCTGCATAGCATTTTGTGTCTGGGCAGTGTAGATAGCTGTCTGGTGTGTATCGGGAGGTATCAAAAGACACCTTGACTACAAAAGGTGTCTAAAGATCCTGTGATAGAGGCTGCTCCTTATCATGTAAGCCTTCCTTACCCGCTGCCATGAAGAACCTGGCTTGTGAATAATGGAGACTGTTGATTCGTGGAAATGTTTCCCCGCTGATACACAGGGGGAAAGTGTTGATTTAAAGTGAGGACAAGAAGCACTAATTCCATATGGGGTCCTAGACCAAGTGTGCCTGTGTGGGGAATTCATGAAGGATAGGCAGAAGATAAGAGAGAGTATTCAAACAAAATAGTTCATACTTGAGGCAAGGTGTCTGTACTTTGTATCCACGTAATTATCACATTCACATAAAGGTGAAACAGGAATAATCCCCAGGTCACACAAAACCTGACCTAGACCTAGGCTCATAATTCAAATATAATGCTGGGACCTTCATGCCATGACCACCGAGTCCTTACAGCTCTTAAGAACTGGCAGATTGGGGCGCCTGGGTGGCTCAGTCAGTTAAGCGTCTGACTTCAGCTCAGGTCACGATCTCGCGGTCCGTGAGTTCGAGCCCCGCGTC
>NW_024412411.1:13457394-13461871 GCF_014898765.1 Herpailurus yagouaroundi | reverse complement strand
TCTCTCTCTGTCTCAAAAATAAATAAACATTAAAATAAAAAAATAAATAAAGATAAAAGAGAAAACAGGTATTGCTTCCATATTTTTCCATCACTCTCAGTTGCCTATAGATATAGTCATATATAATTCATTGTCTAAGTAGGATGCTTTTGAGGAGAAAAATTGCTTAAAATAATTAAAATTCATAATTTTTATAATACTTATGTTTTGACTGAAACCTAATTTTTTATCAGAGAAGAAGTAAAATAGTTACAACTAAAGAATCTCTTAAAAGTTTTTAAGAATATATGAAAGCCTTGGGGTGCCTAGGTGGCTCAGTCGGTTAAGCGTACAACTCTTAATATTGGCTCAGGTCACATTCTCACTGTCCTGAGATTGAGCTCTGCGTCAGGCTCTATGTGCTGGGCAAGCCTGCTCAGGATTCTCCCTCTCCCTCTCTCTCTGCCCCACTCTGCGCGTGCTCGCTCGCTCTCTCTCTCTCTCTCTCTCTCTCTCAAGATACATAAATAAACCTTAAAAATATGTATATATATAAAAGTCTTTACATATTAAAAATAACATATATGTGTAATAAAGCAAGTTTGTAAGCAAAAGTGTCTATACTGGGCTAAATTGTTTTCATGGTAGGCTTGCAAACATATGCATTTTTATTATTTTATGTTTACCACTTGCTATTTATTTCCACAGAAATGAAGTGGTGTGTGTGTGTGTGTGTGTGTGTGTGTGTGTGTGTATTCTTATTTCCCTTCACTTCTTATATATAAAAGCTAAGCATCTTGCTTGCTATTTCCCTTATTAAAAAATAATGGAGATCAGTCCATCATAGTGTATAGAGTTCTTCATTCTTTTTATAACTATATGGCACTCCATTGGGTGGATGATCATCGCTTATTTAACAGATTCCCTGTTGGTTAGATATTTGAGATTCTTCAATCTTTTGATACACAATGCTATCACAAATAATCTTGTGAATATGCTGTTTGGTATTTATAGAGGTATGGTTGTAGAATAGATGCCTAGAAAGGAGATCTTGGATTAGAGGAAAACCACATATGTAATTTTGTTGCCAAATGCACTGCCACGGGGGTTGTCATACTTTGTACTCTTGCTAGCAATATGTAAGAATATATGCTTTTTCTTGCCAACTAAGTGTGTTATCAAACTTTGGAATTTTTTCCAGTCCAGTAGTATGAAAGAGAACCTCATTGGAATTTTGTTTCTCTTAATGAGTGATGTTGAGCATCTTCTCATATGTTTAGGAGCTATTTGACATGTAAGAGGGTGTAGCGTATTCATATATTTTACTTACTGTTTCTTGGGCCTTTGGCATTTTTCTCCCAGATTTCTAGAGGCTCTTTCTATATTAAAGTGATTAGATCTTTGTACCTATGATGTAAGTTGCAACTATATTTTTACAGTTGGTTATTTATATTTTGAAAAACATATAAATGTTTTTATTGCTCATGTATTATATATATTTTATTGCTCATAGAGTTTGAGTCAGTTATAAAACCTTTACCCTCTTTTAGATTATAAAGGATTTAATCATTTTTTTTTTCTTTTTTGTGTAGCACCTGCATGTTATTTTCTGTTTTTGTTTTGTTTTTCTTTACATCCAGCTATCTGACCATTTGGAATTTATTCTAGTGTATGGTGTGAGGTGCTGATCAAATTTTATCTTTTTCCAAGTAACCATTTAGTTGTCTCAATATTATTTATTTAAAAATTCATCTTTTTTTTTCACTGATCTGAGTGGTCACTTCATCAGATACTAAATTCAATATATATATTTGGGTCTTTTTATCAACCTTTTTTTTTTTTACTTTAATCTGAGTAATGTGCAAATACCATACTGTTTTAATTATAGATAATAATAGCCTCCAAAGCTCAGGAGAGATAAATGGTCTGCCAAGGTCAATTTGCTGAAAAAAATGTTAGAGACAGGATTTGATCCATGGCTACCCTGTGTTGGCACAATTTAAACAAACTTCTAAGCAGAATCGTTGTATCAGTTAAATAAGTCTACCTGGTATAGATATTTATATCAAAGGAACATTGTGAATAAGTGGTTCTGTTTGGTGGTTGCACACTACAAAAATTAAGGGTGAAAAGTTTTTAAAAATCCTTTTTAGTGTTTATTTCTTTTTGAGAGGGGGGGTAGTGTGAGTGGTGGAGGGGAAGAGAGAGAGGGGATAGAAGATCTGAAACAGATTCCATGCTGACAGCAGAGAGACCTCTGTGGGGCTCGAACTCACAATCCGTGAGATCATGACCTAAGCCAAAGTCAGATGCTTACCGACTGAGCCACCCAGGCGCCCCAAGAGATACTACAAGATATTTATCTTGTTAAAAGTCCTCTGATCCCTTTCATAATACATGAATTATCTTAAGGCCTGATTCAAAAAGATCTTCAAGAATGTTTACTTCACAGAAGTGGGATTTTACATGCAAACATACTATTAGAGTAGCAAACTATTACATGTGGCAAACTTTTAGCTGATTTGAACCATGATGGAGTTGGTGGGGCAGCCTTTATCATTATCTCTTATGGCCCACATTCTAATGTCCATGTAGGGCAAGAATCCCTATAATGACTGAATTCTTAAACAAGTATGAAGACCCACTAGTAAATAGATATGAGGCAAATAAATATTGTTTCCCTAGTGTTGAGCAGTTTAAAACAAAAACAAAATCCCACTGGCAGAAGCCATCTGGTCCTGGCAACTTTCCCGGTTAAACACTTTTAATTGCTTCTGTGATCTTGGTGGGTTGGTGTGCCATGGTTTCCAGGGATTTGGGAGAATTGACCTTTATGAAGTAATCACAGTTTGTTGTACAAAAGAACTCTGAGTTACCAAAGCGGGCAGCATGTCCTGCTGTGGAGCCATGATAACGAGAATGGATCAAATGTGTGATGGTTTCCCATTTGGATTAACTTCGCTGCAATATTCCACATAAAAGGACATTTCAACAGCCAACAGCATTCCACCTGGAATGGTCTGAAGCTTTGGCACTGAACCATAGATCTAATATGGTCTATAAGTGAGATCTGTTTGTTTATTGTTAGAGGCTTTCTTGTGATGCTGAGGCCTCTTTTTCTATACATCTTGAGATTTTGCTTACTGATTGGGAGAAGCACTGAGTGGTAATATTTTCCCCTCCTGTCCATATCTATGTTGGATTTCTTTCAGTGTCAGTTTAGCTCAAGTCTACTATAGGCTAGTTTTCTCATCTTAAATTAATATTTTAAATAATAGTAGTTACATTTATTGAGCAATTAATATGTGTTTGGAACTATGATACATTTCACATCTTCGCTTGGTCTTCACAGTACTGTATAGTTTAGGCACATTTATAACTTTTGCTCTACAGATTAAAGAGCTAAAGCTCTATACTAGTGGGAAAAAAATGGTTCAGTTCAAATAGTAAACAACAGAACCATTTAAGTCAGGTCTTTGTGATACCAGAGTCCACCCTCTTAACCATTACAGAGGAAGAGATAGAAATACAGGGCCATTAATTCTATGCCCTATATCACATAGCTAGATTCACACAAAGACAGGTTTAGAATTCAAGTTTACTGTCTTCCAAACCACAACGCTGAGAAGACACTATTGGGTAACTATGTGAGAAGCCTGAACCTTAGGCTTAATGTACCCAAATCATTTGTTGCCCTCTCTGCTCCTATAGTTGCTTTCTCATACCTCTGTTGCAGCAGTTGTCATTCCCTATATTACTCTCTGTTGATATGTTTGCATATGTTTGCACCTGACAACAACGTGCAAAACTTGGGTCCAGGATCCTGTATTACTCTTTTAAGTCTTTGGAGGAGCCAGCATAGCCTGTGATACACTGGAGGTTCTCAGTGAATATTTCTTGAATTCAATTCCTAATGCAAATTGGTTCTGTACCCCACACTAGGATAATTCATTGCAAGGGTAACAGTTTCTGAACACCCTAGAATAAGATCACATTGAAACTTGACATATGTGATTTATGTTGTTGTATTCATAACTGCTAATCCATTCAGCAAAGGTGAATTTCAGTTTACATCTGAACTGGAGGGCAAGAGAACATGGATTACATGCACTGCTCTCCCTTTCTCCTTCTGAATCTACAAAAGAAGAAAGTATAACAGGTCATTCAAATCTGGCATTGTAAGCCTGGTAAGCTTTTATTACAGTTAATGAAGAATATTTTTAAAATAATAACATCCAATATCACTAGAAACTATATCATCCAAAACACAAATAATATTAGAAACCCAAGGGAAGGGTGTGTTCCAAATGGGGCATTCTTTTCCAGGCCCAGCATGCACCTCCCTCTCTCCCTCCCTCTCTCCTTCTCTCCCTCCCTTCCATCTTTCCTTCCTCCCTCCCTCCCTCTCTCCCTCCCTTCCTTCTTCCCTCCCTCCCTCTCTCCCTCCCTTCCTTCCTTCCTTCCTTCCTTCCTTCCTTCCTTCCTTCCTTCCTTCCTT